>NC_058132.1:271199302-271212439 GCF_016433145.1 Gracilinanus agilis
GTCTCTAGGCCTGGCTCTCAATCCACTGAGCTAGCCCAGCTGCCCCTACTTTAGGTTGCAGTTTCTTTAGCAGATGTAGTTTTTACAGGGTGGGGTTGCTAGCCCCATGCCCAACCCTCCTCCTTTTTTCATCTGGGCTAGGGACCGTCCTTGGCCCAGGAGTGGTAAGGGTGGGCAGTAGGGGTCAAGTGACTTGCCCAAGGTCACACAGCTGGAAGTGTCCGAGGCCGGACTTGAACCTAGGACCTCCAGTCTCTAGGCCTGGCTCTCAATCCACTGAGGCACTCAGCTGCCCCTATATATACATACATACATATATACATATACATATACATATATATATATATATATATATATATATATATATATATATTTACTTCTTTGTAAAGATGGTGGAATCTAAAAGATAATAGAGAAGAGTTAAGCAATGTGTACTAAGAGGTATTTGTTAGGTATTTCATATTTAAAAAATTAATCTACTACAGGTGTTTAAGTTGGAAAAGAGATGTTACAACTATTTTCAAGTATTTGAAAAAATACAATATACAAGGGAAAATTATATTGCTTTAGAGCAGAGAACTTTATTTAGTCTTGTAAAAAGCAATATTTTAAATTCTTTAATTTAACGGGGGACCTAGAGGTCCTCTTACCATTGAGATGTGTAGGGATTAACCAAACCATAGAGACAGGAAGGAGGAACCATAGAGACAGAAAGTGAGGGAGAGAAAAAAGATGAAAGGGGGCCAGCATCATTTTTTCGGGCTGTCAGTTGCTGACAGTTAGGGCGGTCAGGTGCCAGGAAGTTGGCTGCTGAGCATGAGTTGGGTTGGTGGTTGGCATTTAGTTGCTGAACTATAAAGTCAGGCCTGAGCTTACTGAGAAGGCTTTTTGGCTTTATCATTTAGAGGGCTTTTTGACCTTTTATGGGTTGGGAGGTAGCTGGTCTTCAATGACAGACCTGATTGGGGTTGGATTAAACACTGATTGGGATGATTGTGGATTGGGTTGGACCCTTGTGGGGCGTTTTTTATTATAGGTAGATATAGCCAATTTTAGGTAGTAAATATAGGTAGTTATAGGTAGTTATAGGATAACTAGTATATACATTAGGAAATTTTCTTTCTCTATCTCTTTCCTATATTTCTCTCCTTCCCTATATATAGTCTTTCAGTATCTCTATTTTAATTAAACTAAATTGTTAATTGTTAAATGGTGCTAGAAGTTTTATTTTCTCTGGCTTAAAGGGATAATATTAATTTACAACTCTATTCTCATTAAAACTTAAATTATTAAAAGCTGCTCTCTTATTTTGTCAAAATTTCTAATATAACCCTTAAAGTCTAATCACTCAATGTAAGAATATGCCTTCTAATTTTTACATATTCATATTTGCATTACACCCAGGAATAGTGAAGTCATGGCATAGTGGGAATGTTTAGAGATTATCAATTTAAATTTTGTCTCTAATCCTTGCTATCTGTGGGATTTGGAGAAATCATGATTTCTTTGAGCCTTGCTTGCCTCATTTGTAAAATGTGCAGCTTGAACAACATAAACTTTTAGGACTTTCCCTGCTCTAGAACTATATAATCTTGTCTCACAAGACAAATTATTTGGTTGTTGTATAATATAATTGAGAGAAATGTCTTGCTGTTGTTGAGCTAAAAATTATCTCCTTACAACTTAGCTCTGTATTTATTTGTATGTCATATATCCCATTAAATTGTAAGTTCCTTAAAGGCAGGCAAAGTCTTTTGCCTCTTTTTGTATCCCCAGTACTTAGTACAGTGCCTGGCACATAGAAGGAGCTTAATAAATGTTCCCTGATTGATTAATTCTTGGTATATAATAGATCTTGTGAGGTATCTTGTTTCTATAATTCTGTGAACATTAGTTTGATCATTCTTTCTCCCCTTTCAAATAAAATCCTATGAATATACACTTTCTTTTATAATGTATTTCCTATTTCTTTGTTTGTTTCTTCCTTCCTTCCTTTCTTAATCTTTCTCTTTTCCTTCCTTCCTTTCTCTTTTCCTTCCTTCCTTTCTTCCTTCCTTTCTTCCTTTCTTCCTTCCTTCCTTCCTTCCTTCCTTCCTTCCTTTCTTTCTTTCTTTCTTTCTTTCTTTCTTTCTTTCTTTCTTTCTTTCTTTCTTTCCCATTTATTGTATTGCTTCCTTTTTCTTCCTTTATTTCTTCCTTTATTTCTTCCTTCTCTCCTTCAGTCTTTCCTTCTTTCTTCCTGTCTTTGTCCTCCTCACTTGCAATCATTGTTTGAATGCCTTCATTTTTTTACTGTCCCAATGAAATGGAATACCATCTACCTCTGTTCCTACCTACTCCATCTATTGTGCATATCATTTTGAAAAACTAAATAAAAAGTTTTATCTCTCTAGTTTTTTTTAGACCTTTAGACAAGGTTGCACTCCAAAGAGTCAATGATATTTTCTTTTCTTATTAAAAATGTAGCACTAAATTCTTATTTAGCCCTTTCCAACTATTATTCAAAGTTGTTTTTTAACTGTTTTAAATATCCTTAGTCTGATTCAATTATTTTAACTTTTCCTAGTCTCTACCTAACTCTGGAGTTTTTCCAAAAGGAATGTTGGAAAGGATTAATTTTGTTAAAATAAAGTTCTTTCACTATGAGATTATGCAGAATATTATTTTTGGACAAAACCATTTTCCTTTGTTTCCCCTGTGTTATATTCTAATGTTTTTCCTTTACTTTTTGATTATTGATAATTAGCCCTTCACAATTTTAACTATAGTTCTTTGGTAAGTGATCTGCCCATTCTTGACAATTTCAATCCTGGATGAGTTAAATCTAAGATTTCTTTATGGTGCCAATTTATAACTTCCATCAACCTATGCCATCTAGTTCTAATATTTTTGGTAATATTCTTTTATAAATTCCTAAAATATAATTTCCAAGATGTTTAAAAAAACACTGTCATCCTTTTCTGAGTGACCAGTGATGCTTAGATTGTTTCTCTAAGCTTTATTTTCCAGGTCACTGGATTTTGATTGTAGATATCTTGCTTGTTCATCCAATTTTCCTGTCTTTTGACTTTGTGGTAATATTTCTTGTTACATCATTGAATTTTTAGTTCTGTCTTCTTCATTCTTTTGTCCAAAGTGTCATCTGTTATAAGTCATGGATTCTTCTTTGGAATTTTCCGCAAACAGTTCTAATTTCATCCTTTTGTCTAATTTCATTCATTTTTCTTTGGTCCCACAGAGCAGAATGAGGAAGGATGGGTAGAAGCTATGAAGACATAAATTAATATATTATTCTATGGTAAAAATCTTTCTAAAAATAATTAGAAATATTACCAAGTGTAATGGGGTGTCTTAGGAGACAATGGGTTTCTTCTTAGCCTTGAAGAAGTTAGAAAAATCTTCTCTGGTGTCATGAATGGGTGGTGAGATCTCTTATCCCTAGCAATTCTCAGGATTTTTGTTTCTGTGATTTCTCCTTCAACACTGTTTTCAGACCTTTCAGCTTTTCTCAGGGATCTTGTGTGCTTATCTTATCCTCTGGATTCTTGGTGGTATTATTCTGAAGTTTTCTTCTGGAATTCTCCTAGTCACTGGAATTTTTTCTTTATTTTTTAAGCTTTTATTTGATTTTTTCATTTTCTATATCTCATGGTTCTTGAAATGAACAAAAAATAAAATGACTAGGGAAACAAAGGTTGGATCCTCTAGCATATCAATTATTAACCAGTGCATGCAAATTGTCTAACAAATCAGGACCAAGCCCATTCCTCAGCTTAAGGTTGGCCTCTGAATACAGGGGCAAATGGACTTTTAAATATTAAAAGCAATTAATCAAATAAGGTCAATTAATTAAGACGGAATAATACAATATTAAATAATCTGATTTACAAATGGATGAAAGATTAGGCATTGTCCAGGTTGGAAAGTGAACAGTTACAATTCCCTGAATTCAGGAAAAAGAGGTGTCCTACTCCTCTCCAAGTATCTATAAATAATCAAAGGAACATGGAAACAACTAATTGATCAGCATGAGACCAGTTTTCAGATAAGACATGCATTGCTTGAGATACATAATTATGAGAAAAATCTTTAAACCAATCTTATGATATAACTGAATTTCTGGTCAATATAGCCAAGACCTTTGATTAAGGGTGTCTAAACAGCAGGTAAAAGTGGTTAAGTTTCCTAACCACTCAGGGCTAGATTCAAAAGATGCAATAAAGTTTTCTCCCAATTCCCACAATAGAATAAATTTTAAAATAATTTTTCCAGATAACACGTTGATGCACTTTTTAATTACTGTTTTCCGCCATTTTGCTACCTGTGTTCTTTCCCCCCTTCCTACCCTTCCTTCTTCTCCTAGTTGGCAGGCAAAATGACATAGATTGTACATGCATTATCATACAATACATATTTCCACTTTTGTCATATTGTGAAAGAAAGACACAAATTACACACTTGATAAAATTCACCAAAGAAATAAAATCAAGAATGGTATGTTTCAATCCGCATCCAGACTCCATCAATTTCTTTCCTGTTGGTGCATAGTCCACAATTTTCTCATAAGATAGAATTTGAACTAGGCCCTAAATAAATAGAAAGGAAAATGAGCTAACTCCAGAATTGAGTCACAAGATTGATTCAGTGGTGTTCACCCAGTTCCACAATTAATTTTTTGTGGTTCTAATCCCCTCAGCTCCTTCAGTTTCCCACATTCCTCTGTCTCTGCCCTCATTCCACCCCTTTCCCCATCCCTGATTCCCAATGAAGATTTACTTTCATACATTTCTTTATTATTTTCTCTTTCATTTACTGTTCACTTATTTATTTTACAAGGAAGATTTATGCCTGTTTTGAAGTGATTTGGGGGAACTTTGGTTTTGAGCATTATCTCATTGAACAGTCTCCTTAGAAATCTCTTATGGTAGTTATAGAAGGGAAAATATTTAATCAGGAGAGGAGGAAGAGGAGAATTTTACTAGGCTTTACTTAGTTTTAATGAATTTTGAAAACTTACCACTACTAATTAATGAAAGAGAATAATATATAATACTTTGTCTATTTCTACAGGGAACCAAAACACTTATTTTAATTTAGTAGAAAGAAAATGTTCAAGTGAACTCTTTGTTGATTACATGGCCCAGTTATTCTACTAGAGACATAGTCTGATGTTTTATTATGGTATAGCAAAGATGTTGTATTCTCAAAAACTGTAACATTAGATGAAAACCACTGGCTGCTCCTCCTCCCCTTCCTTGCTCTCCTTCTCTTCCCTCTTCTTCTACTTATTTCTTCTTCCTCTTCTTTATTTATTCTTCCATTAGAGTCCTTATAGAATCCTGAAGTCTGTCCTTAGTGTTTCTAAATTATCCTCTGTTCCTCTCAGCTCACAGTGCAGAACTTGTAGACACTAATCTGCTCTAGAGATTCTGCTTATAGCGCCAAAGGTCCTACTTCTGATGATAATGAAATCTTCCAGTCTTCTAAACTTTCAAAGTTCAAAAGTTAATTCTGCTTCTGGAAACTTGGATGTCTATTCAGGAGATCTTCTGTCTCTTTCTACTCCTAGTCAATGAGTTGTCTCCTAGCCTAATCTAGTCTACTCTGGCTTGGAACACAGACAATGGAAAACGAGTAGAATCCTTTCCCTAAGAGTTATCTTTCTCGAGGTTCTAGATTCCTCACATCTGCATTTAGTCTTCTCCAATTCTACTAACTCTGAACTAGTCTGCTGCATCTGCATGAATGTGTGGATGGATGTATATGAATAAATAAATATACATACATATTTATGTGTATACCTACATATGTCAAGAAACCTGACTGGATATTCTTCAACCAATCACCACATCTTTCTTGTGTGGAAATCATCTGTCTTTATTCAATGACCCAAAACCTTTGTGATCATTTTACATTGATTGATTGAGGATTTATTCACACCTAGTTTACCATTGATTGATTGATTGAGTCAAAATGTCTCTCCAGGACTTCTGTGATTTATTGGAGCATTGGTGGGTTCCCACCTCTGCACAAATATTTATTTGTGCATATGAATATACACATATAAGCATATGCAATATGTATATATACATATATTAATACACACATGTGTATGTGTGTATACACATGTATTAATAAATAATAGTTGGATGGATGGATAGATAGATATTTTGTATTATTTACATTTACTGCAGAGGGTATGACCACATCATAGGAATTTTTACATGTAAGCTGCAGTTTATCTGATTGGAATAACAGAACAAAGAGCCACAGAGCAACGTCTTTTTTATTTTTAAAATGAATTTTTGAGGGAGATGGTGGAGTTTATAATTTAAATATAGTGGAAAACATATAACCTCTTTTAGCCTCAAAAGCAGTAACTTTTCCCACATTGTTAGGACAAGTATTCTGACCAGTCAGAGGGAATTTTTTTCTTTGTGGTGTAGTTTCTTTCTCTCTCTCTGAACATATTTAGATTTTACTCCAGCCCTACATTTATAAATAATTTTGGAACACTGATCTTATCCTTTTTACTAATTTTTAGCTTTCCAACTGAAATGTTATGCTGCTTATTTTCAAAGAGACTATATTATATTTAGAAATAAACCATGAATTAAGTAAGGGAAGTAATCTTTTTTTTTCTCTTCTATATTTAAAGATAATGAACAGAGATAACAGAATTTCTGTGAATTCAGTAATAATTGGCCTTGATATAAGCTTTTAAAAAATATCCCACATGGGAAGTTCAAAGAAACTTTTGCTTTTTTTTTTTGATAATAGTATGTGAGATATCCATTAAGATAAGCAATTTAGAGAAGGAATTTTCAGTCTGATTTTTATTTAGTGTTATGGAGGATGTAGATGCCTAACTAATTTCTTTGTTGAAACAATTGTAATTCATGATATTTTGAGCATGATTTTTTCTCACCAATGAAGACAACATAGACAACTTTCTGCATGCATTTATTTATATACATATAAACATGTACGTTTAGTTGTGGATGTATATGTAACTGTGTGATATTCATTTGGTAACTTTGAAATGGCCCTAGACCAAGTTAGTCATTTTTATGAAGTGTTAAAATGGCACAATTAAAATCAGTTGTTTAAAAAAATTAAAATATTGGATGTTAAAGTATTTATTTAAAAAATAAAAAAAATCAATCAAAAATGAATAAATAAATGAAATGACAGATCCAAAAGAAAAATAGATTTTATAGTTCAAGGGAAGATTGGGTTGCTAAAATTTCAATATAATTGCCATACGTGTTCCATTTTTCTTTAAATTGGGATTTTAATGTTGCTTCATCAGGTTAGAAAGGTAAGAGGTTATTCCTCTCAGTCTTCTATGAGGTATTATTCAAAGTGAGTCACATACAGTGAGGCATGACCCAGCTCAATTGTGCCTAATGTGATTTTGGAAACTGATTTGTATAAAAACAAAACAAAAGGGTGACAAAGAAATACCCATACATACTCACAACCATATTAAAGGGTAGAGTCTAGTAAGAAGAAGGTGGCTAAGCTTTTCATAGATCACACAACCATGCCTTGTCTATGGTTCTGTCTACAGTAAATTTCTTTGAAAACTAAAGCCCCATTTCCTTCTGACTTTGGCTGAGAGGACAAAGAAAGCTTCATAATGAACTATAAATTTGAGCCTACTTATGAGTATTTACAGCTCACTACGTGGTTTTATTTTCTCGGTCTTTTATATGTTTCTTGAGGACTTGGCTCCTGCAGGATGTTTAGCAAGTTTGACCTTCTGACTAGGACTGCTTAATCAGATCTATATTAACTAGAAAAATGCTCCATTTTTGTGGAAAGCCGCAGCAGGATGAATGGCTGGAAGGGTAAGGATTTTTAATGATATATCCTATTGGCTCAGTCTGAAGATGCATTTTTAAAATTTCCATTTTTTTAAGATTACAAAATTAATGATGAATGTGATGTATATATAACAATAGTAATACCAATAAAAATAGATGCTACAATATTTCTTTCATGCATTATCACTCTTCCATATGGGAGCTGGAAAATCAGTGTGAATGTGGAGAGGCAGATAACTGTGCTAGTCCTAGGCATCTTCTTGAGATTATTTGTAAAATGCATAGATTTGAATCACTAGATCTAATTGACTTGTAACAGTATGGAGCATCGCAATGATTATTTCCCCAGTTATCTATATTAGACTCGCTGCAAAGAAGAGGAAATGTTATAGATTGACAATGACGTCTCCGCCACTTCAATTGTGGCCCAGTACTTCATTTAAGATCTATCTTTGCTATTATAGCCTTATTTGAGTTAGCGCCAGCCCAGCATGGCCACAGTGGGAAAAGAGAAGGAAACTATGAGCAAGGCTTCCCCAGCAGGGGAAAGTCCTGCAGGCCCACTGGTGGATGGAAGCCTGCTGAGAAAGGTGTCAGAGAAAGGTCCACTCAGAGGACCAAGGCTGTCACTCAAAGAGCCCCTACTAGGTGGTGGTGCTCAGTGGGAGTGTACATGTGAACAAAATACTCTTATTTTGATTTAACAGGAAGAAGAGCTTACAATTGTATTCCTCAAAACTGAAGTCAGTTGCTATGTAGTGATGCAGCATTCAGAATAAAGTATTTAAGGTCTTATTTCCCCTTCCCCTTCCCACATTGTATGCCTTTGCCTGACCTCTTAATTCTCACTTCTGTTTAAAATAGTCTGATACTCTACTTCAACAATATGAAAATTCAATTCTGTTCCAAAGATAAAATGATATTGTTGATTTATAAATTTTACCTTTTTTGCTGATTATAAAATGATTTCATAATATATTTTTTCTTTATTGACTGAGTAAATATACATTTTTCAGGGAAGTTAGGAAAAGGACTTTCTCTAGGGATTTTAAGGAAACTAGCAGATGGCTATCATCTTGTGTGGGACAGATATTAAAAAACTAAAACAATAGCTTGTATTTATATAGCACCTGCTAGCTACAAGTTGCCATATTAATTGCTTTACAGATATTATCTCTTTTTTCAAACCCTTTTGTCTAAGAATCAATACTGTGTATTGGTTCTAGGGCAGAAATGCAATAAAGGCTAGGCAATGGGATTTGAGTGATTTGCCCAGTGTCCCACAGTAAGGAAGTATCTAAGGACACTTTTGAACCCAGGACTTCTCAGCTCTAGACCTGGATTTCATGAATCACTATGATACCTTGTTGTCCCCAAATATTATCTTTTGGTCATCACAATAATCCTGAAAGGTAGTTGTTATTACTATTCTCACATTTAAAATTAAAATAGAAGTCAACAAGTTATTAACAAGTTTTGACTTGTCCAGGGTCACAGAGCTATTCAAAGTCTGAAGCTTTATTTACACTGAGGACTTCCTCACTTTACACCGAGAATTTTATCTTCTATACCACCTATGAGTAGTCTGATTCACTCCAGAGGCGAGCATAATGATTTGGTTAAATGCAAGAGGATTCTAGGATATTTTTTATTTGATGATTAGTCATTGGTTGCAATTATATATATATATATATATATATATATATATATTTGGAGATCTTTATGAATCACTAATCCTAGTTTTGAATGCTCATAGAGTACTAAGTGTTTTAGTGGCACAGTTATCAGAAACTTTAGAACCAAAAGATGCCAAAATATTGGAGGCACAGGAATGTATTCTAGGACTCTGGGTACCAACTCCTGGGTGGGTAGGTGGGGCTGTGGCTTAAAATTGAAGGAGGGATAAAAAATGGGATGCAAATCTTAAATAATGCCAAACATACTTGAAAAAATAAAAATACACAAAACAGGTATCAGCCTCTTGGAGAATAAGCCTCCAAGCTAAGACATAGTTTATCTTCTCTATAGTTTCAACAGAACAAATGGAACTCTGTTCTAAATGTGATGTCACAGAGGGAAAGAGGTCTTTCCTATTGGGAACTGGAGGAAAGCATATAGTGGAGTTTGGTTCCTTCCTTAAGAATTCAGTCTTTTCTCTTTTTGGTCCTCATTGCTAGAGAGATCAGAGACCACTGGTACAACCCTTCCCTCTAAGGATCTTGTCCCATGTGATCCTTTCAACTAACTCTTCTACCTACAGATTCACCATGGAATGAAGTTAGACCTTCCTCCTTGTCTTGTGCGACTCCACCATATAAATAGACTATTTGTTCTTCCCAGTCCCACTCCAGCTGTTTTTGCCCCTGGTAAAAATATTTTTAGCTACATATCTTGTATCTCCAAAGAAGAATGTATTAAAAAATAATAAATACTTTAAATCTACTTTTTCTAATCTAAGATAGAAAAGTGTCATTCCCTTCAGAGGCCCTTATCCTGCTCTTCACTACAATTTGTCCATGAACTCATGAAGTACTACATTAGAATTACTTCTAAAGCTGGATTTTAATTAAAAAACTATGTAGTCAAAAACAAAGATTAAAGGGAGCTAATATGGCATATTAGAGGCAGCAACTTAGCAGAACTTCCTCAATATTCCTTTCCAAAAAACTTAAAAATAATTCTGTAAATCAAATTTTGGAATGACAGCCAACAAAAGGTCAGTGTGAAACATTTTTCTGACCTGAGAAAACTTAGAAGATCTTCATGAGAGTTCTGTGACATCATGGTGGAAGCCTGTCCAGAGTGTACACACACACAAAGTGGTCGCAGCAGTTCTCAGCTCAGAGACAAGGAAGGTATACAAGTGATCAGAAATGGATTACAGGACATCTGTTGCTTGCACTGTGGATAGTTGCTCATACATAGATTTGAGTAACAATTCTGGATGGGATGGGATGGAGGAAAATAGATATACCAAGAAACGATTCATGGAGATGTGACCAGGTCAAACAATTCTGGATAACAATCTAGGACTATGCGAAGGGGCTATAAAACTGTGCATATCTTTAACCCAGTAACTAGGTCTGTATCCCAATGAGATCAGAGAAAAGGGAAAAGAACTCATATGTACAAAAATATTTAAAGCACCTTTTTGTGTTGACAAAGTTTTGGAGAATTAGAAGATGCCCATCAGTTGGGGAATGGTTGAACAAGTTGTTAAAAGTTGTGACATATGTGTGTGCTATAAGAAATGATTTGGAGGGTGGTTTCAGGGGGAAAAATTATGTCAAGACCTTTATGAAATGATACAAAGTGAAAAGAGATGACCCAAGTAGTCATTACTTAAAGTAACAGTGATGTTTGTAGTGATGATCAGTTGGGAAATACTTGGTTACTCTAATCAGTCTCCAATGATTTAAAACAATCCCAAAGTATTCAAGATGAAAAAAATCTATCCATCTACACAGAGAAAATTGATGAACTATGAATGCAATTGGAAGTATAATTCTTTTTTGCTTTTTTAATCTTCTTGCTTTTTTGCTTTACGACTAACTTGGAAGCACATTTTGCATAATTTCACATGTATAATTGATAGGATTATGTTTGTCTACTCAGTGGATGAGGGAGGACAGAGAGAATTTGGGATTTAAATTATTTTTTAAATGATTGAAAGAGGGGGCAGCTGGGTAGCTCAGTAGATTGAGAGCCAGCCCTAGAGACAGTAGGCCCTAGGTTCAAATCTAAGCTCAGACACTTTCCAGCTGTGTGACCCTGGGCAAGTCACTTGACCCGCATTGCCTACCCTTACCACTCTTCTGCCTTGGAGCCAATACACCGTATTGACTCCAAGATGGAAGGTAAGAGTTTAAAAAAATTAAAATTAAATAAAATAAATAAATGATTAAATTAAACAAATAATAAAAGTTTAAAGGAAAATAGCCCTTTAAGCAAAGATTAAAAAAAAGATAAAATTTAAACAAAGCAGTATACTACGCTTTTATAATACTATGATATTAAACTCAGCAGTACAACACATCTGATTCTGCTTCCTTTACATTGCATCAATTTATGTATGTATTTCCATAAATCTCTGTATTCAACATTTATTATATACAATTTGTTTAGTTATTCCATAATCTCCTTTCCCCATTCTTTTCTACAACTGTTTTGTAGTTCTTCTTTAGTTACTTCTATTTACTTTTATTAGGTTGTATTTTCAAGATCTCACTGATGTTTATTATTTTGGTTGTTTTCTATTTTTTAAGGCATTCCCCGAGTTTGTTTTTATTTTTGAGGGATTTAATTATGCAATGTAATTTATGATAATTGTTTCTATTTCATCTGATTTGGTAGTATTTTACCTTGTTCGCTTAAAAAAATTGTTGATTAAATATTCTGCTCTCTCTTTTTTACACAGATTAAGTATAATTTTATTGATTTTTTAACTTTTTAAAGGAGCCATCTTTAATTTCTAGAGGCCTCTTGGTTTTCTTTTTTCCTGTTTTCTACTATAATTTAAAGATTTTCTTTTTTATATCTTTTTTTAATTTCTTCATTAGTTTTATACTTTTTAAAATTAACATTCAGTTTATTAATTCTTTTTTTTTTCTATTTTATTTTCTATTAGGACTAATTTTGCTAGTATATAATGCAACTATTTTCCTGTCAACTGTTTTAACTTCTTACAAGAAATTTTGTTATATCATCTTTATTATATTTTAAATTTTCATTTTTTACAAATTACCTGTTAATTTATTTTTAATATTCATTTTCTGACATTCTGCAATCCATAAATTCTTCATTCTCCAAACTTTTCCCCCTCCCCAAGAAGGCAGGCAATATGATATAGATTGTACATATATTAATATGTATTATACATTTCCATGTTGGTCATTTTATGAAACAAGAGACATTACTTACAATATAGAAAAATTCATGGAGGAAATAAAGTGACAAATGATATGTTTCAATTTGCATTCAGACACAGCCTACTTCTTCTGTAGATAAGTACTCTGGAATTATCCTGGATTCTTGTCTTATTGATAATAATTAAGTCATTCCCAGTTGATTATCATGCATTATTGTTGTTACTGTGTACACTATTCTTCTGATTCTACTCACTTCATTTTAAATTAATTCATAAAAGTCTCTCCAGGTTGTTGCTGTTTTTGTTGCTCATCTTGTTTATCATTTTTTTTTTTATTTTTTACATTTTTTTTTTACATTTATTAATATTCATTTTTAACATGGTTACATGATTCATGCTCCTCCTTTCCCCTTCAACCCCCCCCCCCCCCCCCCCCCCCCC
>NC_058132.1:271217427-271270908 GCF_016433145.1 Gracilinanus agilis
TTTCCTTCTATTTTTTCAGTCTTTTGACTTTGTTTTATTTGTTCTTGTTGTCTTGAGAGATCATTGGTTTCTAATTGCTCGACTCTAGCCTTTAGGGACTGGTTATCGGCTATAATCTTTTGGTTTTCGGCTATAATCTTTTGGTATTCCTTTTCAATCTTGTCATTTCTGGTGTTCAATTTGCTTATCAGTTCATTTGATTTCTGAGCCTCACTTTCCAATTGCAAGATTCTACCTTTTAAACTGTTATTTTCTTGCCAGATCTCTTCCATTTTCCTCAGAATCTCAGTTTTGAACTCTTCCATAGCTTGTGAGGAGTTTTCCTTATTTGAGGAGGGTCCGGATGCTTGTTTGTTCTCCTCCTCTGTTTGCTCGGTTGTCTGGATTTTCTCTGTGTAAAAGCTGTCGAGTGTTAAAGACTTCTTCTTTTTGTTATTATTCTTTCTCTTCTGAACCTCCTGATGCTGAGTAGCCATCATTAGCCCAGCAGCTTCTCAGCTTTATCCTCGGGCTCAGTGTCTGTTCCCAATCTATTGGCTCCTGAGGTCTGAATTCTGGTTTTTTCCAAGGTCAAGCCCCCTGGTGGGCCCTCTTACTTGATCCTCTGCTGGAGGTTTCTTTACAAGTCTCAGGGCGCTGTTTCCACAGTCGTATACCCGTCTGCACTGGTTCCCCACTTAGGCTTAGTTCTGCCTCCACCCACGCCTCTACTCAGCCGGCTCTCTGCGCCCAGCGTCCTGCTCCGGCACGCGCGCTCAGATTTCGCGTGCTTTTTTTGACTTAATGGGGTCCTAAGTCTTGCTGCTGTCAGGAACAGGTCCTGGAGCTGCTGATGACTTGATGGGTGCCCCAAACTTGCTCTATTTCTTTTTAGCTGGGTTCGGAGCTATAGGTGAGTGTGGAGGGGGTGGGGGTGGGGCGGTTGCTCAGCTCGCGATTGAGTGAGTGAGAGCCCTTTTTAGCTTGGAAATGTCTCGATTCCACGTACCTTCCACGCTGTGCCCTGTTGTGGGGTTCCTCCGTTCGTCTGGACTTGTTTTTATGTCCCCTTGAGGAGTTTTGTATGTTTCGGTCAGGAGAGGTTAAGAGCTGCTTCTTACTCTGCCGCCATCTTAACCCGGAAGCCCCTTGTTTATCATTTTTTATGGTGCAAAAGTATTACAATATTCCATTACCATGATATGTGAATGATTTCTTTTTGGCAGCTTGTAATATTTTCTCCTTGGTCTGGCAGTTTTTGAATTTGCCTATAATATTCCTAGAAGTTGTCATTTGTGGATTAAATGTAGGAGGTGATCTGTGGATTCTTTCAATTTCCACTTTTCCCTCTCCTTTGAGAATGTCAGGGCAATTGTCTCTGATAATTTCTTTGAGGATGATATCTAAACTTTTTCTTTTATCATGATGTTCTGGTAAACCAATAATTCTTAAACTGTCTCTTCTAGCTCTATTCTCCAGATCTTTGGTTGAATCAATGAGGTGTTTTGTATTCTCCTCAAATTTTTCATTTTTAAAATTTTGTTTTACATATTCTTGCTGCTGTGTGAAGTCATTTGCTTCTAGTTGTTGAGTTATATTTTTTAAAGACTGAATTTCATCCCTAGCTTTTTGGTCATCCCTCTCCTTCTGGTCTGATTTTCTTTGTAGATCATCTTTTGCCTTCTTTGCTTCATTTTCAAGGTGGCCAATTCTGGCTTTTAAGACTTTGTTTTCTTGTTTTAGTTCATGTATTCCTTTTTTCAAATTGTCTTCAATCTGTCTCGATTGCTTTTTGAGTTCCTGAAGTTCATGTGTTAATTGAATTTTTGAGATCTTCCAAAGCAATTACAATTACATATGACAACTTGTTCAGCTATTCCCCAATTGATGGATGTCCTTTCAGTTTCCAGTTCTTTACCACCACATAAAGTGCTACTAAAAGTATTTTTGTACAGGAAAATTATTTCTTCCCTATGTTTATTCTCTTTGGGATACAGACTTAGTAGTGGTATTGCTGGGTCAAAGGGTTTGCAGATCTTATAGACCTTAGTCATGGTTTCAGATTGCTTTCCAGAATGTTTGGATTCTGGATCTACCAATAGTGCATTAGCTATTACTTTTTCACCATCTCCTTCAACATTTATCATTTTCCTTTTTTGTCAAGTTAACTAGTCTGGTGAGTGTGAGGTGATACCTCAGAGTTTTTTAAATTTGAATTTCTCTGATTAATAGTGATTTGGAACCTTTTTTGTCACATGACTAGATAATTTTAATTACTTTTCTTAGAATTGTATATTATTCTTTGATCATTTGTCAATTGGAAAATGCTTTGTATTTTCATAAATTTGACTCAGTTCTGTATTTATTTGAGAAATGAAGCTTTTACCAAAGACTTGCAGCAGAGATTTTCCCCAGTTTGTTTCTCTTTTAATCTTGACTACATTGATTTTGTTTGTGCAAAACTTTTTAAATTTAATGTAATGAAAATTATCTATTTTACATATCAGTGTTCTTTATGTCTTAGTTTGTTTTTAATTCTTTTCTCATCCATATGTATGAGAGGTAAATTATTTTGTCTTCCCCCAGTTTTCTTATGATATTAACCTTTTTTTCTAAAGTATGTATCCATTTTTATTTTCCTGGGTGTATGACATGAGTTACTGGTCGAGGTCAAGTTTCTGTCAGACTGTTTTCCTATTATCCAAGGAGTTTTTTTCAAATAGTGAATTCTTCTTTCAAAAGCTTGGCTCTTTCAAAAATTTTTTTCAAGCACAATACCATTGCATGTCAGGGATCTATTGTATTCTATTTGTCCACCACTCTATTTCCTAGTCATTTCCAGATTGTTCTGATGGTTACCGTTTTATAATATAGTTTGAGTTATGGTATAGCCAAACCATCTTCATATTGGTCTTTTGTTTTTTCAAATGAATTTTGCTATTTATAGCTTGATAAAATAATTTTTAGGTAGCTTGATTAGTATGGCACTGAAGAAGTAAATTAATTTAGGAGGAATTGTCATTTTTATAATATTGGCTTAGCCATGAGCAGTTCATATTTTCCTACTTGCACAGATAGATTTTATTCTTGTGAAAATTGTTTTATAGTTGTGATCATATAATTCCTGGGTGTTTCTTGCCAGTTAGACTCTCAGGTATTTTATATTTTCTACAATTATTTTAAGTGGAACTTCTCTTTCTGTCTCCTGCTATTAGGCTTTATTAATACTTTGGAGAAATGCTGATGACTTGTGTGAATTTATTTTATATTCTGCAACTTTGTTAAAATTATTTTTTCAATTAGATTTTTGGTTGATTCTCTAGGAATATCTAGATAACCATTGTATCATCTACATAGTGATAGCTTTATTTTCTCATTGTCTATTCTAATTCCTCCAATTTCTTCCTCTCTTATTGCTTTAGGTAGCCTTTCTAGTACAACATTATATAATAATGGCAATAATGAGAAAAACCTTGCTTTACTTTTGATCTTATTGAGAAGACTTCTAGCTTATCTCCATTACAGATAATGTTTGCTGATGGTTTTAGAAAGATGTTATTTGTTATTTTGAGGACCATTCCATTTATTCCAATGTACTTTAGTGTTTTTCTTTTTTAAATGAATGGGAATTGTATTTATACTGTAAGAGGGAGATTTAGATATTTTATAGATATATATTTAAAGTGTGGCCTCCAGGAATCAACAATTCAGATTGATTCCATAATTAAAATAAACCCAAGTCAGGATTGAGTTTAAGGTAGTTTATTTACAATTAGGAAGGTAAAAGGTAGGGAAACAGAGAGAGGGAGAGGCTAGTCCAGTCCTGCAGAGACCTGGATGGAGAGAGAAGGTTAAAAGGCTAAATAAATTAGGCTACAAGCCACAAGGCCTAGCAATCAGTTAGGCTAGAGTCTACTTAAGGTAGAGTCTTGGAAAAACACCAAGGTAGGCCAAGGAAGTCAGCCTAACTTACCCAAGTGACCATTTAGAGTAGAAGCTGCCTGAGGTCTCCCTCGAGATCCTTCAGCACCAAATTAAAAGCTGGAACTCCCTCACCAGGAAGTAACCAACATACTAGAAGAGATAGTGTCTCTCATTACTTCCTGTGTGTCCACCTCTAATTCAAGTGGACAAATGGCAGCCTCTACACTGATTTGGACTGCCCAAAAGGCAGTCCCTTGTACTTTTTTTTTTTTTAAATAATTTTTTATTTTTAGAAAAAATTTCCCTGGTTATATAAGTCATGTTTTTACTTTACCCTTCACCCCCCCATCCCCCCACTCATCCTCTCCCCCTGCCTTAGCTAATTCGCATTTCCACTGGTGTGGTCAATCAAGACTTATTTACACATTATTGATAGTTACATGGGTGTGGTCTTTTCAGGTCTATATCCCCAATCATGTTCTCATCAACCCAAGTTTTCACGCAGTTGTTTTTCTTCTGTGTTTCTACTCCTGCAGTTCTTCCTCTGAATGTGGATAGTGTTCCTTTCCATAAATCCCTCTGAATTGTCTTCTGTCATTGCATTGCTGCTAGTACAGATGTCCTTTGCATTCGATTTTACCATAATATATCAGTCTCTGTGTACAATGTTCTTCTGGATCTCCTCCTTTTGCTTTGCATCAATTCCTGGAGGTCTTTCCAGTTCACATGGAATTCCTCCAGTTTATTATTCCTTTGAGCACAATAGTCCCTTGTTCTTGATTTGTTACTTATTGCCACGTGTGAGTAACTCATTCCCCTCCCCACTAAGGGAGGTGGGGATGACATCATCTTGGGTAGGTAGAGTTTTGACTATGAATGGACTAGAGCTAATTCTAATAACACAGTACAAAGCTTTTTTGTATCTATTAAAATAATAATTTTTCTTTTTGTTGGTCTTATTATTAATACCATCAATTATACTGATAGTTTTCCTAATATTGAACCATCCCTGTATACTTTGTATAAAAACCTCTTGGCATGATCCTTATTATATATTACTATAATCTCCTTGCTAGTATTGTGTTTAAGATTTTTGCCTCAATATTTATTATGGCAATTGATCTGTAGTTTTCTTTTTCTGTTTTTGTTCTTTCTGGTTTAAGTATCAACGTTATATTTGTGTCATAAAAGAAATTTGGTAGAGTTGCTTCCTTAGCTATTTTAAAAAATACTTTATATAGTATTAGAATTAATTGTTCTTAAAATGTTTGGTACAATTCACTTGTGGATCCATCTGGCCCTTGGCTATTTTCTTAGGAAATTCATTCATAGCTTGCTCATTTTCTTTTTCTGAGATGGGAATGTTTAAGTATTCTATTTCTCTTTCTCTTTATCTGGTATATATCTATCTATATCTATGTATCTATGTATCTATGTATTTATGTATATATATACATATACATATGTATGCATACATGTGTGTGAAATATGTGTATGTATACACATTTCTTTAAATACTTATCTACTTTATTTAAGTTGTCAAATTTATTATCATATAATTGGGCAAAATAACTGCAAATAATTTATTTGATTTGTTCTTTATTGTTTGTAATTTCACCCTATTCATTTTAATACTGGTAATTTGTTTTTCTTTTTTATGAAATTAATCATTGTTTTTTCATAAAACCATTTATTTGTTAGTTCAATGGTTTTCTTACTTGCAATTTGACTAATCTCTCCTTTGATTTACTAATTTGTCTTTTAATAAAGTTTTAACTTGTTCTTTTTCTAGAGTTATTTTAGTTTCATATCCAATTTGTTAACCTGCTCTTTCTCTGTTGTAGGCATTTAGAGGTATAACATTCCCACTAAGTGCTGTTGGGGCCACACCCCCAAACTTTTGGTAATTGTTTCTTTGTTGTCATTGCCTTTAATAAAATTGTCAATTGTTTCTATCATTTGCTTTTTAACCCACTCATTCTTTAAGATCAGGTTATTTAGTTGCAAATTATTTTTTAAACTTTTTTCTCCAATTACACTGGTCTAGTGTAATTTTGCATTTAATACTTTTGCTTTTCTGTATATGGATATGAGGCTTTATGTCCTATGATAATATATGATCAAATTTTTAAAGGTATCATTTACTGCTGAGACAGATGTATATTTCTTTCTATTCCCATTCAGTTTTCTCCAGGGTTCTAGCAAATCTAATTTTTCTGAAATTTTATTTACTTCATTAATTTTTCTTCTTTATTTTTTATTTGATTTATTTATCTAATTCTGAGAGGGGATGGTTAATGACCTCTACCAATATGATTTCATTGTCTATTTATTCTTGTAACATGTAATTTCTCCTGCAGAAATTTTATTGCTGTGCCATTTTGTCCATTTATGCTTATATTGATATTATTTCATCATCAATTTTTATCAATATATAATTTCCTTCCTTCTCTCTATTAGATCAATTTTAACTTTTGCTTTCTTTTGAGGTAATAACTGCTACTCATACTTTTATAACTTTAGCTGAAGCACAATAGATTTTGCTCTAGCCCTTTGCCATTACTCTGTGTCTCCCTGTATCAAATACTTTAAATGAGTTTCTTGTAGATAAAATTCTGGCCTTTAATGCACTCTGCTATCTTCTTCCATTTTATGAGAATGAGTTCACATTCACATTCACTGTCATTATTACTCACTGTGCATTTCCTTCCATCTTATTTTCCCTGTTTATCTTCTTTCTCTCCTTTCAATCTTTCCAAGTTCACAAATGCTTTTGCTTCTGTATCCCTGCCTCCTTTAGTTCCTATTCCCTTTCATCTATTGGACCCCCTATCTCTTTTTCTTCTTCTTCTCCTTCTTACTACCCTACTGGGAAATTAAGAAAATCACCTTTTTTTGTAGATGTTAAGGAAGCTACCAGATAACTATATTTACTTCTATTCACAAAGCACCATTATTATTTTAACTTTAATTTCTCGAGAAATTTGTTCAATTTCTCATTTTTTACCTTTTATTTGTCTTTCCATTAGTTTTATCCACCTCTGAGTGGACTATCAGAGTATCCTACTATTATTGTCTTGCTTTCAATATGGTTCTACTGGTTAATTTTTCTATTATTAATTTAGATCCTATGTCTTTTTCAACCTATAAATTTAAGATCAATATTGGCTTGTTACTTAGTATTGCTTTACCTTCTTTGTTTTGATTTTTTTCTGATATAATGATTACAACTCTTGGTATTTTGGATTAATCTGAAATGTTCCAACCTCTCATTTTTTATATATACATATTTGCTATTTATGTTTATTTTATGTGGGCAACAAATATCAGGCTTATTTTCTTATCTTATGTTCTATTTCATTTTATTTGGTTGTTTGGTTCATTGACATTTAATTTTTTGAGAGTTAAATTTATATCCCCCTTCAGTTTTATCTAAAGGATTTTTTTCTGAATTAGAGTTTTATTTCCCTAACTCTTTTAAGTCAATACTTTGTCTTTACATTTAATTTCATTAAATCTCATTTAAGAAAACCTTATTCTAAAGGCTCTTTTTATTCTCTCTTCTATTATTTCTACTCCTCCCATCAACTACTTTCTTCCATTTACCAGTCATTCCCTTTGAAGTTTTACTTAGTTTACTAGTATGGTTTTCTCTTTTTCATGTATTTAGTTATCTAATTCTTCAATTATTTTCCCCTTTCTTTTCTTTCTTCTCAACTAAATTCTTTTGCTTCTTATTTTTTCTTTTCCTTTTCTATTGGCACCTTTTTCTAAGAATGATTAATCTTATGCTCTTCATTAATTCTCTTCCCTTTATATTATTGATGATTCTTCTTTGATCTATTATCTATATGTATCTTAAAATCTCTTTGTGCTCCTCATGATGAGAATAGAAGCATTGTTGCATGACTATAATTTCTATGCCCTAAATATAATAAAAATTCTATCCCTGGAAACAAATAAACAAAATCAATTTTTCATTTTGTTGGGTAACTTCTTCTTTGGATCTATTCACTCTCTCTCTTCTGGAAGTGGGTTGCTCCAGGAGCTTTAATTGGGCTTTCCTTAGGCAGTATGTCTATCTTGTCTATGGAGGCAAAATCCTCTCAGAGAGGGTGATTTCCTTGTGCACCAAGCCTCTGCAGATTACACCAGTTTTAAAGCCCAACTCTCATTAAATATTCATTTTCCCTCTTGGGAGTGATCTTCTGGGGAAAGCCACTCCCCATTAGGACGAGATCTTGTCCTCTCTTTTTCAAATTTTCCCCTTGCCATTTCTCCCATTCTTTAAGGACCTGCCCCCTTTCTGTCTGTCTGTCTCTTTCTGAGAGTCTACAGTAGTATATTACCTTTGTTATTTGTCATTGACTTGGAAAATGTACATCACACATTTCCCTCTAACCTTATTTCATCTCTTCCCTTTGATGTGCCCTATCGTTCTACAGTTTTGTCTGAGAAAAAATAGATTGATTCACCTGTAGAGGACAGTGGTAAGGGTTAATCAATGGTTTTAGTCTAGCTCTGGCAAGATCATTTTTCCTTTTTTTTTCAAATTCTGGTTTCTTATCATTCTGAACACTTTTAAAGTAAACCTCTATAGAGTTCTTTAGTTGTTATTATTGTTTTTAAACTAATAAATTAGCATTTTTTACTTTCTGAGGTTTTTTCTTTAGTATATAGAGATGGGATAATTCATTTTGACATTTCTATTCCCATTATATTAATATTTATTTATATTTTATTTTTAGAATTCTGTTGTTCAGAATATTTATAAGTCAAATAGTCTTCTAATGTCTATAGGCTTAAATATTTTTGTTTTTGCAGGAATACTTTAAATGCCTCTTTTATTAAATATCTCTTTGTTTTCATTGATAATTGGGCTCAGTTTACTGGATGTGTCATTTTTGGTTTAATCTGCAGTTTCTTTGCTTTTTGAAATACATTATTCCATTTCCTTTCTAGTGAGTGAAGTACTAGTCTTGTGTTATTCAACTTTGCTTTCATTTATCTTTGAAAGTCTCCCCTGGCTGCTTGCACAATTTGTTATTTGTCATGGTAATTTTAAAATTTATCCATTATGCCTTGTGAATTGAAATAGTTTCTTCTTTTTTATCTGTAAATTATTTTAATTGTTACTTTTTCTCTTTTCAGAAATTCTGTGCATATTTCATATATTATTGTCAACACTATGGTCTTAGATTTTTTTTACTTATAATATTCTTCCTTGAAGCATATGATCCTTAAGTTGTTTTTATACACCATGACCTCAAAATTAATGTAGTTTGCTTGTAAAGAGATCATGTCTTCTTTTAATGTTATTAATCCCCACCCCCCTTTTCCAGATCACTCTTCATTTTACTAGATTTATATTCCCAGTCTGTTCTCTCTTTCACTTCTTTGGATACACATTTTTCTATTTTGCTAATTATTTCTTATGCACAGATCATAAATTTTGCCATTTGAGCTGTTTTAACTCCTTTCATGATTCTGATTTCTTTCCTGAACCTTTATGGAATATTTTCTTGAAGTTTCATTCTGCTTCAGTTATTCATAAGATTCTGGTTCATTGAGTGTGGTTCAATTTCCTTTGTCTTGCAATATTTATTCAGGAAGATTTTAATATTATTTATATTTTGGTATTCTTTCTTTTCTACATTGGTAGTTTTCTCTGTTAATTTATTTATATATGCTCTAGTTTTAAAACTAAATTTTCTTCTTTTTGATAACTTTGGCAATTTTAACCTTTTTTTTTTTTCAAACCCTTTACTTCTGTGTATTGGCTCCTAGGTGGAAGAGTGGTAAGGGTGGGCAATGGGGGTCAAGTGATTTGCCCGGGGTCACACAGCTGGGAAGTGTCTGAGGCCAGATTTGAACCTAGGACCTCCGGTCTCTAGGCCTGACTCTCAATCCACTGAGCTACCCAGCTGCTCCCAGTTATATTCCCTTTTCAATTATTTTTTGACTCCAGGCCTTTGATGGTGGGGTTACCTCTAATGTTTTATCAGAAGTTTACTTCATTCTCTTCCTTTTCGGGGATTTTTAAAAACAATTTTATTTTTAGAAAAATTTTCCATGGTTACATAATTCATGTTTTTACTTTACCCTTCACCTTCTCAAAACCGCACTCCCCTCATAGCTAACTCACATTTCCACTGGTTTTAACATGTGTGGTCAGTCAAGACTTATTTACATATTATTATTGATAGTTACATTGGTGTTGTCTTTTCGGGTGTACATCTCCAAACATGTCCTCATCAACCCAAGTATTCAAGCAGTTGTTTTTCTTCTGAGTTTCCACTCCTGCAGTTCTTCCTCTGAATGTGGGTATCGTTCTTTTCCATAAATCCCTCAGAATTGTCTTGGGTCATTGCATTGCTGCTAGTACAGAAGTCCATTACATTCTATTTTACAACAGTGTATCAGTCTCTGTGTACAATGTTCATCTGGCTCTTCTTTCACTCTGCATTAATTCCTGGAGGTCTTTCCAGTTCCATTGGAATTCCTCCAGTTTATTATTCTTTTGAGCACAATAGTATTCCATCACCAACATATACCACAATTTGTTCAGCCATTTCCCAATTGAAGGACATACCTTTGCTTTCCAGGTTTTGCCACCACAAAGAGTACAGCTCTAAATATTTTTGTGCAAGTCTGTTTATCTATGATCTCTTTGGGGTACAAACCCAGCAATGGTATGGCTGGATCAAAGGGCAGGCATTCTTTTATTTCTATTTGGGTATAGTTCCAATCCAGAATGGTTGGATCAGTTCACAACTCCACCAGCAGTGCATTAACATCCCGATTTTGCCACATTCCCTCCAGCATTCATTACTCTCCAATGCTATCATTTCAGCCAATCTGCTAGGTGTGAGGTGATACCTCAGAGTTGTTTTCATTTGCATTTCTCTAATTGTTAGAGATTTAGAACACTTTCTCATGTGCTTATTGATACTTTTGATTTCTTTATCTGAAAATTGCCTATTCATGTCTCTTGCCCATCAATTGGGGAATGGCTTGATTTTTTATACAATTGATTTAGCTTCTTGTATATTTGAGTAATTAGACCTCTGTCAGAATTTTTTGTTATAAAGATTTTTTCCAGGTTTGTTATTTCCCTTCTGATTTTTGTTGCATTGTTTCTGTTTGTACAAAACCTTTTTAATTTAATATAATTAAAATTATTTATTTTACATTTTGTAATTTTTTCTAACTCCTTATTGGTTTTAAAATCTTTCCTTTCCCAGAGATCTGACAAGTATACTATTCTGTGTTCCCCTAATTTACTTACAGTTTCCTTCTTTATATTCAAGTCTTTCACCTATTCTGAATTTATCTTGGTGTAGGGTGTGAGATGTTGATCTAAACCTAATCTCTCCCATATTGTTTTCCAATTTTCCTAGCAGTTTTTGTCTGTCCCTTTCTTTCAAACCTGGTATAGTCACACACGTTCTCCTCTGGTCATTAACTCATTTTTGTTGTTCTTATTGTTATTGTTATTGGTTTTTGGCTGGGATGAATCATGATTTTTTTTTTTTTGTGGGACTTGGAGATGAGTTTGGTGTTTCAGGCTAAGTTTACATGACCAGGTGTCCTCTAACTTCGAAACCATACCAGTCCAAAGGAAGTATGTTCCCCATCTCATCACTTCCTCTTTACTTGGCTGGATAAAGTAGATAATTGCAACATGACTTTGGGAAAGGAAGAGTTGGGTTTGCTTATTGTCTTTATAGAAGCACAATGGCTAACAAAGCACATGGCCATGGGTCACTTTTGGTGCCTAATAATAAGCTGGATATGAGAGAGGAGGGTGCTATGTGAAGGTGTTAGCAATTAATGTTCTTCCCCTGTTAATTCTTTAAACTATTACATAATTTGGCTTCTCCTTTTCTCATTCTGTAGTTTAATCTCTGCTGCTGGCACACAATTACCCATTTAGGTTTTTGAATTTTAGTGGAAACTTGCAAAAATATGTAGTT
Organism: Gracilinanus agilis; assembly: GCF_016433145.1. NCBI lineage: Eukaryota > Metazoa > Chordata > Mammalia > Didelphimorphia > Didelphidae > Gracilinanus > Gracilinanus agilis. Next base: position 271,229,307 of record NC_058132.1, read on the forward strand.
TTCCATTTCCTTGGTCACATGATTTGGAATTCCTATTTATTCTTTCATTTTTTCTAGATTATATGCTAATACAATTTTTAATAATCATTTTTATGACATTTTATGATCCATGTTCACTTCCTTCCTCTCAACCCTTCCTTCTTCTCCAAGATAGGGAGGAGCATACTATATGCTTTACCTGGGTTATCACACAACACATATTTCCATGTTTGTCATGTTGTGAAAGAAGACACATATCACAATTCCTATTTGATCTTATACTAAAGTAAAATTTCATTACATTTTTATCCCATTTTAAAAAGCAACCCCCTCAATTATTTTCTAGTTCTTCCTTTTTCTATTAGAAAAATGCTTATATTAAAAAAGTTAGTGTATAAGGAAACTTTATTTTCTATTTGAAACCCTTGGGACTTTTAAAACAAAAACTAGACCTATGATTTCATTGCTATAGGAAAATCTCTATGAGGAAACTCTTTACTAATGTAGATATGAACCTTTCTTTCAACTTATACTCTCAGAAAATATTCCTGGGGTACTGAGAGGTTAAGTGACTTGTCTAGAATCAATCAATCAGTCAAGTCACACAATATTACAGCTAGAAGGGAGCTTAATGATCATCTTTTTTAATCCCCTCATTTTACATATGATATCTAGAGAAGCCAAGTGACTTGCCTGACACCCTGAAATTTAACAACCAAATCTAAGATCTCAATTTCTGAATAGCAATCTCTACTGTTTTTTGTTTTTAGTTTTTTAAAATAAATCTCTCTTCTAAATGCTACCAATATAACTATGAATTTCCTATGTTCATATACTAGTAGTCTACCTTGTTTGTTTTAGTCAGATGAACATATAAAGAGTATAAAAGATATTAATTATATTGATCAAGGATAGATCTTGAATCATTCTTGCAGAGAAAAAAAGATGCCATTTGTAGTAAAACTCCTCTTCTCCCTTACCCTATATCACAAAAATCTTTGTAAACATAGTAAACATTTTCTTTACTGTGTTGATGTATTGTTTCCCCTTCCCTCAGATAGTCTCACAACTTGTACCCTGTTTCCTACTTCAGTCATTTCACCTTTCCCATAATCTCTTCCAAACTATAATCTCTTTCCTTCCTACTAGGCAGGGACTATTTTTTGCCTTTGTATCTCCAGTTCTTAGAACATAAAATGGCCCTTTGTAAGTGCTAAATAAGTTAAGATGTAATCTACTTTGTAGTGAACTTTATACAGCCTGAGATATCCATCCTAACCTCTGAGTTATCTAGGACAATCTCTGAAGTACTTTTGTTTTTCCCACTTCAAACCTGTGAATTTTTACAAGAATTATCTTCATAAAATATCACATTCAGGGCAAGGGACATGATGAGGCAATTTTCAGATACAATAATTAAAATTATGAATAAGCACATGAAAAAGTGTTCTAAATATCTTATAATTAGAGAAATGCAAATCAAAACAACTCTGAGGTATCACCCCATACCTAGCATATTGGCCAAGATGACAGCAAAGGAAAGCAATAAATGTTGGAGGGGATGTGGCTAAACTGGGATATTAATGCATTGCTGGTAGAGTTGTGAATTGAACCAACCATTCTGGATAGCAGTTTGGAACTATGTTCAAAGGGTTTTAAAAGATTGTCTGCCCTTTGATCCAGCCATACCACTGCTGGGTTTATACCCTAAAGAGATAATAAGGAAAAAGACGTACAAAAATATTTATAGCCACACTCTTTGTGGTGACAAGAAATTGGAAAATGAGGAGATGCCCTTCAATTGGGGAATGGCTGAACAGATTGGGGGTATCTGTTGGTGATGTAGTACTATTGTGCTCAAAGGAATAATGAACTGGAGGAATTCCATGTGAACTGGAACAACCTCCAGGAATTGATGTAGAGTGAAAGAAGCAGAACCAGAAGAACGTTGTACTCAAAGACTGATACACTGTGGCACAATCGAATGTAAGGGACTTCTCTACTAGCAGCAATGCAATGAACCTGAACAATTCTGAGGGACTTATGAGAAGGAATGTTATTCATATACAGAGAAAGAACTGTGGGAGTAAAAACATAGAAGAAAAACAACTGCTTGATCACATGGATTGATGGGGACATGATGGGGAATGGAAATAGGTCTTGATCAATGACATATGTAAAACCTAGTGGAATTACTCACTGGCTATTGGGGTGGGAAGGTAAAGAACATGAATCATATAAACATGGAAAAATATTCTAAATCAATTAATTAAATACTATTTTTCAATTAAAAAATAAAGTAAAATATCACATTCATTCTGTTTTTTGTTTAATTTGAAATTCTCTAGTAACTTTTTATTGCCAGTAGGATATAGCCAAATTCCATCATCAATCAACTAAGAACCTTGAGATTATTATATGGCCTTTATTTTCAGCCCTTTATCAGTGATAAAGCATTCATTTTTAAAATTTTTAAAAGTTTTATTTTTTTCCTTCTTGACTAAATAATAGCTATCTAGGAGACAGAGTACCTTTAGAGATCACATCTTTTTTTTTCTTTTTTTCTCTCTTTCTCTCTTTCTCTCTTTTTCTTTTTTCTTTCTCTCTTTTTCTTTCAGTTTTCCTTTCTTCCTTCTTAATTTTTATTTAGAATATTATTCCATGGTTACATGATTCACAATCTTTCCCCGCCCCATCTCTCTCCTCCCCCCTCCCAAAGCTGACAAGCAGTTCCACTGGGTTATACATGTATCATTGTTCAAAACCTATTTCCATGTTATTCATATTTGCAGTAGAGTGATCTTTTACATTAAAACCCCAGTCTCAACCACATTGTATTATGTGGTTGATCATGTATTTTCCTAATACATTTCTGGTTTCACAGTTCTTTCTCTGGATGTGGATAGCATTCTTTCTCCTAAGTTCCTCTGTATTGTCCTGGATCATTGATTGCTACTGGTAGAGAAGTCCATTACTTTCAATTGTACCATAATGTATCCATCCCTGTGTACAATGTTCTCCTGCTTCTGCTCCTTTCGCTTTACATCAATTCCTGGAGGTCTTTCTAGTTCACATGGAATTCCTCCATTTCTTTATTCCTTTCAACACAATAGTATTCCATCCCCAACAGATACCACAACTTGTTCAGCCAATCCCCAATAGATGAACACCCCTTCATTTTCCAATTTTTTGCCACCACAAAGACTGGGGATACAAAATTTTTGTAAATGTCTTTTTCATTATTATCTCTTTGGGGTACAAACCCAGCAGTGGTATGGCTGGATCAAAAGACAGGCAGTTTTTTAAAGACTTTGTTCATAGTTCCAAATTGCCCTCCAGAATGGTTGGACCAATTCATAGCTCCACCAGCAGTGCACTGATGTCCCAATTTTGCCTCATACCTTCCAACATTTATGGCTTTTCTTTGATGTCCTATTGGCCAATCTGCTAGGTGTGAGGTGGTACCTCAGAGTTTTTTTAATTTGAATTTCTCTAATCAGGAGGAATTTAGAACACTTTTTATGTGCTTATTGATAGTTTTGATTTCATCCTCTGAAAACTGCCTATTCATGTTCCTTGACCATTTGTTGATTGGGGAATGGCTTGATTTTTTTTTTGGTAGATTTGACTTATTTCCTTATATATTTGGGAAATTTATTCTTTGTCAGAGAGTTATTTTTATAAAAATGTTCTCCTAGTTTGTTCCTTTCCTTCTAATTTTGGTTGCATTGGTTGTGTTTGTACAAAACCTTTTTAATTTGATATAATCAAAGTCATTCATTTTACATTTTGCAATGCTGTCTATCTCTTGCTTGATCTTAAATTCCTTCCTTTCCCACTGATATAACAGGTATACTAATCTATGTTCAGAAATTGTGATCACACCTAAATTTTTCTCTTCCAAACTTCCACCCACTGACCCTACTGCTCCTTTCTTGGACTATTTGAATAAAGCTAATTTGATTTTGAGTGCTGGGAGAAAGCAACTGTATTTCCCCTTGTATTTTTCTTTTCTACACTAAACCCTTTAAGTTCATTTAGCAGCTATCTCACATGAATCTTTCATCATTCTGTCTTCCATTCCCTACTTCCTCCTTGTTCCCTGGATTTCTTGTCCTTCGCCTCAGGCACTGTCCATCCTATCAATCCCCTTTGTAAAATGTGGTCCCAGAACTACACATGGTTATTTAATTTATGTGTGTTCTGATCATGTAAGAAAATGGAGAGTGGGCATGCATTATTACCTAAAATGGAGCTGGTTGCCTACTAAAGCCCTGCATCAAAGTCTTCAGGTGAACTTAAATGTTCAAACTATTTTCCCTTCAACTTGTACTTTTATGTATTTTTAACTAAGCGATTGTCCTTTTACCCTTGTAAATCTCACCTTATTCTATTTGGCATGTTCTAGCTTGTTAAGATCTTTTTGAACACTAATTAGATATCCTTTTAATTTTATGTCTTCTGTAAATTTGATAAGCATGCAATCTTTACTTTATCCAAGTTATTGATAATAATGCTAAATAGCACAGGATGAAGCAGAGGTACCTATGGGACTTGTCTTTCAACCAATTCCAGATCTATTTAAGTATACTATCATCTAGCCCATGTCTCTTCATTTTTACTGAAAGAACAGCATGAAATATTTAATGAAATGCTTTGCAAAAACCTGGGAAAATATATTTATAGCATTTCTAAGGCCTATAAGATTAATAATCAGATTAAGAGGATTAATAACATTGTTCTGGAATTACCTCTTCTTTTTGAAGCCAGGAATTGAAGTCAAGTTCACAGGCCTAAAATTTGTAGACTCAATAAAATATGTACCTTTTATGAAAAACAAGAATATTATTTGCCCTTCTCCTTGTCAGAGAAGAAAGAAGCAAAATAAGTCATAAGGAATTCTCACCTCTCTCTTCTAAGTTATCATTATTCGATCAATACTGGAGTGTGATACTCTCCCTTCTTTGACTCTTCTTTTTTCCTCAATATGGCAACAAAATGGATCCTTCTTTTGCTATTCTTAACTATTCTCAATAGTTCATTCTGAGCTTTAGTACTCAGCATAATATTCTTACAGTATTGCATAACACTTTTGCATGTAACTTGCTTTTATTTGTATTTTATGTCTCTCTTACAAATCTAATTTTACTGATGTTTTTCTATGAATTTTTAATCTCTTTAGATATCTCTACTTATATCTCTATGTAATCACTTGTTTTTCTTGGGGTCTTTAACATTTAACTCCTGAAAGTGGCCACATCCTTTTTCAGCTGAATTCACCTATAGAATTTTATGCCTACTTATGCTTCCTTTGATTTATGATTATTTTAAGATTTCTGCTCCTTTTCTATCACATGTTTTAGTACCTTCCCCATGATTCCCTTCATTTCTAGTCTAGCAGCCAGTTCTTCACTGTTGATGAGAATATGATCCACCAAAAATGTCTCTCTTTCTTTCTTTTCATTTAATTAGAGAATGGCACTTTATTCAGTACATATCACATATGAAGTGGTATAGGAGGACATGAATTATATGATCTCAATTTTGTTGGGAACATTTGAAATCATCAGTCAGTACTTTTTTAAGTGTTTATCATATGACAGTATCTATGCTAAAAGCTATGGGTATAAAGAAGGCAAAAACAGTTCCTGCCCTAAAAAAAACAAAAAAACAAAAAGAAACAAAACCGTATCTGGTAGAACTGGAAAAGGCCTCATGCAGAGGGTGGAATTTTAGTTGAATCTTGAAGGAAGCCTGGGAAATGAAAAAATATCTTAGTCTAGGGGAAGTCATATATATGTCCTCTTCTGTCAAGTGGGTGAGATCAGTTTTATCTTTGCTATGATAATGTCTTCTATTCTCTTTAGGATGCTCTTGATCTAATGTTTACTGGCTTAATAATTAGCCACAACACCAAAGCATTGTTCTCATTCCTTTCTCATAACAATGTCAGAGATTAAGGGAATTTAATGATTTAAAGCTTATTCCTCCCTAGGTGAACTTTTCAAAGGTACTTAAACTGACTGGAAAATCAAAGTATCTTTGGTCATAGGTAGAATGTTGAGGACATTTGGATTTTCTTCTTTTTGTGGCTATGGGTGCCCTTCACCCTTGGGGTTTCTGGGGTAGTTTTTACAGTATATTTGGGGTGTTCAGGTAAGATTAATACCTTTGATATGAGGATTTGATGAACCTTTTTCAAGGTTTCTTTCTTTTTTTGTTGCCATTTGCCACTCAGCTCTCAGCTGTCGTTCCAACAAGCTGTGCACAGTGATCACATCATAGTACACCGTCTCAGCAAGCAACCAAGTTGAAGGTACCCAACAGGCCTCAAACCCAGTGGTGAATTAGTGGAGTGTCTACCCCAGATGTGTAAAGACTTTGGCAGAAGGAGTGGACAGTATCAATTTGCTCCAATATCCTTGAAGGTGGCAGAACCTGGCAATGTGGAGTGTTACAGCTTTGTTGGACATTGAAGAAGCCAAGGCCATCCACTGCATCCTGAGTCATCCCTAGTCATCATTTTTGTCTTGCCACTGGACTTTGATGACTCTGAAAGAAAGGGTGAGGCTAATGACTTTGTGCAACTCTGCCTCACTTCAATCCAATATATACATGTCAAAAGATATCACCAATGATATAATTTTAATGCTCCTGATCCAACCACCAACCATGGATACCGTTCGGCACTTCTTTCTTGTTCTTTAGGACTTTTACTTGGTTTTTCTCTCCTTTTTTAAGGTAGATTTTATTCTTTGACCCTGTCACCATTTTGAAAGGAAAAATAAATTTTTTTCTTCTACATTTGGGAAGGTAAAAGTTAAACCAAGGCAAGTAATATCCATATAACTTTTTTCCTGCTTCTTTTAATCTTAATCCAAAACTCTATCTTGTTTCCAAATGATACCTACATATTTCATCATATGGCTATATATCCTAAATATATTATTCTACCTTAATATGCCAACCCATTTCACCATATCTATTTTTTAAGACATTTATCTCCTGTTTTAGGGTTGATACTAAGTATTGGTTCTAAGGCAGAAGAGTGGTAAGGTTTAGACAATTGGGGTCAAGTGACTTGACCAGGGTCACACAACTAGGAAGTATTAGAGGCCCGATTTGACCCCAAGCCCTTCTGACTCCAGGCCTGGCCCCCTATTTCCTTAATCATCTACCTGCTCCTCACCTGATACAAACAAACAAACAAACAAACAAATAAATGGATAGATAGATAGATAAACAGACAAATAAATAAATAGATGAGTGGATATATATGTATATATATATGTATACATATATTTATCAAGATGTTATATACCACTCAGAGATTAAATGAGAAAATATCTGTAAAGTCTTTAGCATAGCACCTTTCACATAGGCATTCAATTAATAATTATCATCTTTTTTCTCATGGACATATTGCAGACTTTGGTTTCATCTTTCCAAGTCTTAGTGCTATTTGTGAGGTCAAATATACTCTCTTGCATTAACATCTTTAGGCCATAATGGTCATCCATTGTACATTTGTGTTTAGATATCTGAAGCCACAGATACAGGAAATCATGTCTTTTCTTTAATTTTGTATCTTGTGAATTCTTGGATATCTTAACTGTTATTCTTCTTCATATACACACACACCATATATCTTATATTCTTCCTATTTAAATGTTTTGGATTAGAAATATAAGACTCTAGGTCAGCAATGGTGAACTTTTTAGAGATGGAGTGCCGGGCCCTACCCCTATCCCCACCCCCAGACTGAGTGCCGTGCCCACCACCCCAGAGACTGTGTGACATGCCCCTCCCCACAACTTGTTGGGTATGCCTGCCCCGTTACCCTACAAAGGGGAGGGAGGAAGTACTCCCATTGGGCTGCTGGATGGAGGAATAGCCTCAGCAAGTGAATGTAGAGAGGGAGAGGGGAGTGACCTGAGTACTCTGCTCCCCTCCAGCTCTGCTGCCTGTGAGTCACCCACCTTACCCCTTGTGGGCTCCCTTTGAGCTACTGGGCAGAGGGGTGGGGAATGGGAAAAATGTCCTCAGGAATGGTGGAGAGGGGGAGGGGAGCAGCTCTGCCTGAGTCCCTCTGCCTTTCTAGTAATAAATTCTTGGGGGGGGCATCTGTGTGCCCACAGAGAGTGCTCTGTGTGCCATCTTTGGCATCCATGCCATAGGTTCACCATCACTGCTCTAGGTAAATGCATTTTTATCAGTCCTTGCTAGGTATATTCTATTCCTGGCCAAAGACTTGCCATACCTGTATTTTAAGTCACAATGCAGAAATACTAATCTTATTCATATATATATATTATATACATAATATATATATATATAATCTTATTAGTTAGCTATTAACTTCTAAAACATGTTTTTTTCATACATTGTTTTCATTTTATTTTATTTTTAATTTTTTATTAAACCCTTATCTTCTGTCTTGGAGCCAATATACAGTATTGGCTCCAAGGCAGAAGAGTGGTAAAGGTAGGCAATGGGGGTCAAGTGACTTGCCCAGGGTCACACAGCTGGGAAGTGTCTGAGGCCAGATTTGAACCTAGGACCTCCGGTCTCTAGGCCTGGCTCTCAATCCACTGAGCTACCCAGCACCCCCCATACATTGTTTTTAAAGGAAAACAACAATGAAAACATCACTTTTATCCTTAAGGCCTTCAATGTCTTGAAAAATATATTACAATTGTCAGTAATACCTTTTCTATTTTTTTCAACAGTGTCATTTTTACCCCTTTTGAATAAACATAAATGGAACAAAGTTATCAATTTTCTATAGTATTTCTTGTGTATCAGTTGGCTATTTCAAGTTCATTATTCAGATACCAGAGCTCAAAATTAGCTATTTCAAGTCTTTTGAATGGATATTTTTCAACTCAGGCTGAACTTTTTTTTTCCTTTTTTTCTAAGAAATGATATAGAGAGATCTTATTGGCAATGTAAGTAGTCATTGCTTCTAGAGTACTTTGTGGAATATGCATTTCTAATAAACTATTTGTTCCTATTTTTATCTTTGGGGTTTGTCATGAAAGAGAATACAATAACAGTATATTGTTTGTTTGTGTTGTCTTGTGTTGCATGAGCTCAACATTAAAGAGATGCCTTTTAAAGAGTTTTATTTTAATTCCTCAAGCAAGAACGATCTGGTGTGTAGAGTTCGACCTTAGTGGGATGATTGTGTTTTTGTTAATTTTGTTATGTCTGATTCTTTGACCCTATTTGATGTTTTCTTGGCAAAAATATTCAGTGGCTTGTCATTTCTTTCTCCAGCTCATTTTACATATGAGGAAACTGAGGCAAATAGGGGTAAGTAATTTGGCCAGGGTTATATAGCTAATAAGTGTCTGAGGCCAGATTTCAACTCAGAATGATGAGTATTCTTGCCTTCTGTTATGGTGTTTCATCTCCTGCACCAATTAGTTTTCTATGGTGATTTTAGAATGTCCTTATTATTCTGAGTATATTCTTTCCCCTCACATAGCTCCTAAATATTCTTGTTCCCTATAAAATGGATATATGCTTGGAATCAAGAAACACTAATAATTTTTATCATCATTATACTGTAGAATGAAGGAGTTTATCATACGCTTTTCTGAGAGTTGATTTCCATAGACTTGAAAGGATTGATAGTGAAACTTTGGAGTGTTGTCAAGAAACCAGTGAGAGAAGTGTGCAGGAAGTACCTTGGAGCAGATGTGACAAAAACAAACTCTCTACTTCACAATTTTTCACAAGTCAATCCTGTCCTAAAGTTTATCTGTTACTCCCTGATGAATCTTTTTTTTTCCCAAAAGTGTTAAACTTTTCCTTCCACAAGGCAAACCGCTCTTTTTCTAGACTGAGAGATATAGTCTATATATGTGCATAGAATTAGGTATCTAGACAGGAACATAATTAAGATTGTTCTAGCTATATGTGCAATTTTGATTTTGCCAAACCTCTGAGGGGTTCTGTGTTATCAAAGTTTAAAATGTTAACATTATGAGAGGTAATAGAGTGTAGTGGAAAGAAAGCACCATAGATTTGGTGTGCAAGCACCTAGATTCAGATCCTGATTTAACATTTATATGACAGTAGGCAAGTCATTTAGCCCTCTGGGTCCCAGTGTACTGATCTCTAACATGGGGAGTTTTCACCAGATGATTACTGTGATCTTTTCTATCTCTAAATATATGATACTGTGACTTCTTGGAGTTAGTGGAACAGGAAGAGGAAGGAAGCATTTAATATGTTCTAACTGGGACATTATTTGGAATGACTAGAGGATTTTTTTGGACAATTTTACAGAAGGAATTTTGGAAGATCCCTGGAAATGAATATTACTATATTGCCAGAATTTTATATATAAATCTCTGCTAGATAAGTCCTAGTTGTTAAGCGAAACACTTTATTGCTATATTAAAAAAAAATAAAATTCAAAGTATATTGTGTTCTTAAATCTCAAAATTATGGTTCTTAAAATTGAATTTCTATGTTTTTATGTGCCCTTCCTATTATTTTTGTAACCCTTATATAAATATAGATTTAGAATTTCATGATTGAAATTCCTAGAGGGGATTTTTGTGAAACTCTACAGCAAAATGTGGTTGACACTTGCTCCATGTTACCCTTGGGCTACAGTTTTCATCACTGTCTGAGTGGATTTATTCCTGTCAGCACAATGAATTTTATACTCATGTCATAGGTAAATTTTACAATCCGTTTGCCTCTTTCATGTACAAATGAAGGAAGAATGAATTCACTTATGTTATAATATTTCAGGCAAGAACTAAAAAAGGAAGAAAGAAATGAGCAGATATAAAATACAGACATAGGATCAATGTCCCCTTTGGTTCTGGTTAGTTGAGTAAATTTATTACAATGCCAAAAGGAGAACCTACTTTAAAGAAAATAGAGTAGTTGCAAAAATACAGTCATAATGACTAGAAATCAGGTGGGGAAAAATGATGGTCCTTTATATGCTAAGAGTTTAGGACTGAGATAGAAATAAACATTTGCTTGCCTTGTTTATTAGCACTTATGAGCACTGTAGAATATTATACATCATCTTTCCATTTTAAACCATTTTTAAAGCACCCAAGCCCCTTTGCCCTGATATTGGACACCAGTGACAGTTGCTTTGAATTTTTTTTAAAAGTGTATTCCCTATCATAGATTCCCAAGAAGGTTAAACATAAATTAGTCATAAAGCCAATGAAACAGAGAGGAAACGATTAGGCTGTATGATTATCTCTCATTTTAGAGTGTTTTAAACTGACTAGTGTTTAATTAAGAAGAAAAAACGAAGCTAATTTTATTTTATTATTTTAAAAGCAATTTAAAACCTACAACATTAATGTGCAACTTTCTATGTAATGTGGTAGATCTAAGCCACGTTTAAGACAACAAAGTGCTATTTGATAACCTAGCCTTTCAGTGAACAGCTCTTCTTCCTGCCTTTGATGTGGCGATGGTTTATTTAATCAATTATTAATCAAAGTTATGGCATTCTCCTTATATATTTAGGTAAAACTAAAAGATGCCTTTTTTGAGCCTTATTGCTTAAATAAAAGTTTAAACAGATTGTGGAAATACTTGACTTGACTCTGGGACTAGTGGACATATTGAAGTTTGAGAGAACCCCTAATGTAACTGAGTGCTTAAATGCAAAGGCAGTTACAAAAATTAAAAAAAAAAAAAAAAGGCAATTTCCTAGTGCCAGATGATGAGCACAGGCCAAAGTATCCGGAACACTTTTGATAACCTTCCCTCTGATAACAAAAGGCAGTACAGATAATTTGATTAGTGTTTTCTTTGCACAGGTGTTAAAGTTGACAGGAAACAGCTGAAAGACACAGCGCTCTGGTGCAGGCTGGGCAGCTGGACATTTTGTGCATGGAGGAGCTTGAGCAGTTGGTAACATTTGGCAGCTTAACACAGAAAAAAATGACTGCTAGGAAAATCTCAACTGCTGCTAATTAGCAGCAATGAACTGTGGGTAGGACAGTGCGTTTTAATGTGAGAAGATTTTTACAGTAACCACCACACTAAGGGGGGAAAAAAATAGAAAGAAATGCTCCCTAGCTGACCCTCCATGGCAGTCTAAGCTGCATATTGCAATAATCCTGTAAATTACTATGCTTTCTTATACAGTAACTTGGAGTTAATTAGTAATTTAACATTCCTCTACACTATTAAATGTCTTTCTTGCATTATATTATGTTGTTTCATGGGCTTACCTTAACACTAATGGGGTTTCGTTATATTTTCTCAAAACAGTAACAGTAAAATAAAACTGAGCTGGAAAATTAATTAGTTATCTTTTACCTTTGATTTACCTGTTATTAACAATTAAGTGGTAGTACACAATTTCAAAGTGGTTTTGTAGGTTATGTGGAGATGAATAGACTTCCAGAATGTATTACTGAGGGAAAGTGAATAAAAATGAATAGTGAGTAGTGTGTTGCTTCTGAAAATTCTGCCATGGGTTCAGAATGCAATGCAAACATTCTGAATTAGCACTTCAGCAAGGTTGTGATGTGGGACAGGGAGAAAGGGATAGAGAGAGAGAAAGATAGAGAGACCCGGAGACGGAGAGACAGATGCACAGAGATAGGCAGACAGAGAGGAACAGAGACAGAAAAAGAATGACACAGAGACAGAAGCACGAAGAGAAGAAAACATTTGTTTATTCCAATTCTAGAGATTGTTTTCACATCCAACGTAATCTCATGGATACTCTGTAAAGAACAAATAGGAACTTTACATGTGTTGGTTATGAAAGCTTGGAATGATGGTAATTAATTAGAATAAGCTAGGACATCACAAACAGTGATAACTTCTAAGTAGTAAACTGTAATATTTGGCCATTTAAAAATAACATTTGGATGGATTAATCGAACAGAAAGAAAAACTGAAAAAATATATTTTAAAAACAGAAAAAAATTCATTTAAAACAGATGCCTTACTTTCTTAGAATCTTTATTTTCATTTTAAGTGAGACATTCTTGAAGCAGGATTTTAACTGGATGCTTTCAACACTTTTCTTAAATATACATCAGTAAAGCAACTACCATATTCTGTATATTAAAAATAAAAAGCAATGTTTTCATGCAGCCTCTCAAAGATCAATGAGAACCCTTCTGTGGAACAATTTGGTAAAAGCAGGGCTTCAGAGGAAGAAAAGCTAAAGATATGGACAGGAAAAGGGCTGAATTCAACACAAAACATTTCCAAAAGATTTTGTCTCTTGGGGCTCCCTCTAAAAGAAGTGTCTGCTACCATTTAAAACCCCATCCTTTGCAGCTGGATTTGAACATTCCATAAAAAATTCATCCGCGCTTTAAGAGATTTCTGCTTTTCTGTCCTCTCTATTGTTAGACAAATTGAAGTGTGCACTCTGAAGGAGTGTGGCAGTGAACTGAGAATTTATTTACTCATTCGATTCTAATATTGAGAGAATCTACTCGCTCCGTTCAAAGGGTAGAGCAACAATGCAAGTGACATCAGGTCACCCGGCACTTCATAGCTACCTGTGAGATAGAATTGTTCTCCTTGCAGATAGGAAGTGACTGAAACCTCTTTTTCTCATCAATGTCTATTATGATTGATGGCTCTATGGTCACATTGAATATGCCCTTTTTAAATAATTCACAATGTCATCACCATAGTACTAGTTTATAACTAGCCTGTTATTTTTACCTTTGTTCATTCACTATCAGAAGGTTAGATAAATTAAGTACTGTGGATTTGGGTAGAATTATAACCAACCAAAGTATAGTGTTTGTAATCCAAGGACAACAAAGCAATTATTTAAAAAAAAGTCCCTGAATGTTTCCCTCACAATAATTCCTGAAAGAGAATTCCGACAAAGCAGGAGCACTTGTAGCATTCTCTATAAGGAAATCTGGATTTAGTCCTAAGTAAGTCATCAATAGGCATTCTAATGTAAAAGTCACACACATTAAACTGAAGCAGGTGGTTTTTCTCTTGGAATTTGTTCTGTTTTTTTTTATATGAAGTGTTATAAAGCATTTATTTTAAGCCTGATATTAAAATTTGCAATTTACCTTTAAATAGAGAATGCATTAGTAGTTAAAAGCATCATCTTTTCCTCTCACAAGTGCAATGAAAATGAATGGAGGCGGGGGAGGGGAAAACTGATTAATTAATGGTGGCAGCATGTTATATAATAACTGATATAATATCAGATATATTTCTTAGATTATCTAATATATACTCATTGAAGTGTGGAATTTTAAAATCAGAGTTTGTTATTTAATTGTTTAAAGTTTGATGCTAAACCTTAAAAAATCTTTTAATTTTAATAGAACTGATTTAAAACAACCATTTGTCATTTTTCTATGAATGGGCTAACATTAATTATTCACTAAAATGAATAATTGTGTCTTTTCCCTTTGTGATCATTGCAAATTGTATGATATGACAATTGTAAGCTGCAAAACTGTATTAATTTAAATGTTAATTTAAAGGTACATGTTTCATGTTGAAAAATCAAGATGCCTTAAAATTCAATTTTTTAGCATTCATTTCATTAGTAAGCTGAAAAGAAATTTTACATATTTTATCATTCAAGAGTATGTATATAAATTTTGTTTGTTTTTTTGGAAATCATGAAATACTTATGACCTGTCAAAAATGAAATTAAGAGCAAATTAAGTGAAAATCACCGACGCAACACACATATACGTATATATATGTGTATATATGCATATATGTACACCTACTTTTGTGTATATATATTATAAATTGCCTTCCTGTTACCATAGTGATCAATCTGAATTCCCAAACATGTGTTGAACATCCTTTTACTTTTAATTGTGTGGTATTTCTCATTGTAGCCTGATGGTATTTAACGAATGAACATTGAAAGTCTGTGGACCTGGGATGACATATGGATGATTAAGTCTGTAACTTCTCCTGAAAGAGCCAAGAAGGGATTTTTAATGCAGGATATGTCTTGCCACATAACCTTGAAGACCATCGTGAAAGGTATAGTATGGATTACATTTGTGTTTCCTGTTCACTTTTTCCTGATTATAAGTGGATAGGATTTAGGTGACTTTTCCTTAATTTTCTCAAAAAAATTCTAGACACATTTTCTACCGTACATCCAAGACTTCTTCCATTGTACTATGCATGAAGTAGTCACCAATCCTTATTCTGTTTGAATGGGGATTTAACATTTACACTTGACTACAGAAAGAATGTAGAGAGATTTTCAGAGTGAAATGGAGAACTGAGTATCCCTCTACCCCAAAAAAGTATTTCAGAGAAATATATATATATATATATATATATATATATATATATATATATATAATCAAAACAAGAGAGAGTTGTTGTTTTACCTTCTTTTTCAAAGAAGACCAATGCCATCGATGTTGGAGTTAGAGTAAGATGTACTCCACTGTGACTGATCAATACAAGTTCAGAAGGCTCTACCACATATTAGGCACAAGTGGTCCATTAGATCATTTAGGGTGGAGGTGGCTCTGAATTTGTGCAGGCCACATTTCCTTTATGTATCTATGATTATTCTTTGCTTATGGAGTACAGTACCTTTGTTGATGCAGGCACGCATTGAACACTCCTGTGCTAAGGTTTCCTATGTCTCATAGTCAATAATGTATTTGGATGTGTGTTTATATACATAAATAATTGAAATAAGAGTAGAGCAGAGATAGAACACTGGCCTTGAATTTGGAAAGACCTGGAATCAAATCTTGCTTTAAAAACATGATGATTGTATGAGATACTGTGTAAGCCTTTGGAACTCTCAGTGGCCCCAGGCACCTCTAAGAACTGTAAGTTTCATTTTAGTTGCTATTAGGCATTTGAAGGAGACAATTTTTAGTCATAAAAATCACATTTCAGGACCAATCAACAAACAATCAAATAATAAAATAAGCAGAGGAATTACTATTTTTCCTCTTTAGGTAATTGCTTCAATTTTTCCTATCTTGTTAAACCTTTAGGCCTTTTCTTAAATGGACTGCTTCCATTCATTTGAACAAATATGTTGTCTAAATATATACTACATTGTCACTGCTAATATGAGAGTGATTGCTGTGTTCTTGTTTTTCCATATTTTAGTATCCTATAGGATCTCACTTGTGAGACAAGAGGATGAAACAGCGTTTTTTGTTTCTTTTTTAAATTTTCTCTGTCATGATTAAGTGGCATGTTGAGGCATTAAGGCCATGATTAGGAGTTTTGAAACTATAATTCTGACTCTTTTAAGACAAGATTAAGTAAGACTTGTAAGAGTGAAGAAAAAAGAAAACAAACAGACTCAACCCATTTCTGACTCAGCTCCATCTTAAGAATAGAAGTACTTTTCCTTTGTTTTTGTAATGGTTCATTTTTTGAAGTGCTTTAAAAACAGCATAAAGGTTTGTTCCCTATCATATCAGTACTTCCTTCCAATCAAAGTGTATAAATAAAACACAAAAGAACACATGGAAAATTGTGTAGATAAATTTAAAATATACTTAAAACTTTTTCTTGTTGGCAAAATCCATGCACTAAAATAGATGTTATTTTAAAACAAAATATGAATTCAGTTTAGAATTAATAAAATAGAAATTAAACAATAAAACTGATTTATAAATACTTCAGAATAAGGTTGCATGCTAACTCAGAGTTTGTGTCTAGAGACACAAATTCAAGAGATCAAAAGTTTTCAAAATTAATTTTTTGTGTATTTCTTGATGTATCTTAAAAATTAGATTACTATGGATGGAAAAGTCATTTCCAATGTGAGCTAAGATTTTGGGGTAAAATATTAATGTAACGGTAGAGAACTGAGGACACAGAAAGAGAGTGAAGAGATATATATGGTAGAACAAGGAGAATAGAGCAAAAGATAAAGGAGACTTACTTGTGCCTTTAGCTTCAGATATAATGAATAGAGGTAATGGAAATATTTAAGAAATGAGGAAAACGTGCTTCACAGATTGTTTTATTGAAGGAAGCTTTTTAAATTTGGCTCTGTTTCCCTTTCCTCCTCTTTGAAAGTTCTAATCAGTATTATAGGAGAATATTTTTTTTCTGATACATTATTTCCTTGAATAGCACCTAAAAGTGTGATTGTCTCCTCTCCTGAAAGAATGATTCATTTCTTCATATACTTTTGGATCTTTAAAATATAGGTTTAAGAATCAATGAGAGAAGTTTCAGTAGAGTGAAAGAGACAGAAGTGAAATTATATTGGGGAAAGGAACAAATAGTTGGTAAGGAAACTATAGTAGATAACTTGTTCAGAAGTTTTGAAAAGGTGATATAGCTGCAAAAAAACCACAACTTTCAGAGAAATTGAGTCAATAAGCCATTTATTAAGCATGTATTATGTACCAAACACTGCACTACACTCAAGAATTGTCTAGTATTTAGATAGTTTTCTAAGATTTGTGAAATGTTTTACAAAAATTATCTCATTTTATCCTCAAAGTAACCCTGTGAGGTGGGTACTAATATTATCCCCTTGTTACACAAGAGGAAACCAAGATAGACAGACTTTAAAATTTGCCCAAAATGACATAGCTATTAAGTGTAAATTTGAACTCATGTCTTCCTGACTCCAGATCAAGCACCCTACTCTTTATGCCTCTTAGCTATACATAGTAAATGTAAAGAAAATGTATATAAAGTGCAAGGCAAACCTAAAGGAATAATGCGTTTGTCAACTCACATTAAGTAATTTATTACTAATATAGAATGATATAAACTAAAACAAGTAGAGTAACTTGTCCAGGGTCACATAGCTATTAAGTATCTGAAGTTATATTTGAACTCAGGTCTGCCAGATCTGGTACTTTATACGTTGTACTATTTATTAGTGGAATAGATGCCAACATGAGCTGGTTCAGTTTTTATGAATTTCAGAGTAAATTTAACCATAAAAAATGTGTATAGCAGAAATGACTTTTAAGAGGTTAGTTATCCCAACCATCTAGTTTTTTTGATATATATTTGTGCTTGTTAATCAAAATGCTGTTTGCTATTCAAAAATGAAGAATTATTTATTGTCTACTTCATATATGGAAATATGCTGGCACTTTTGGAAAACAAAAAGAAGCATATTTCATAGGTTTTGCCCTGCAATAGGTCACAATCTATTTGGGGCGATAGGATGCAAACCTTTCAAAAAGTAAACAATAAAGATAGAAACTGCATCTATGGGGTAGCCTACAATTGAATAAACATTTATTAAGAATCTACTATGTGCCAGGTACTGTGTTAAGTACAGGAAATGCAAATAAGAAAAACAATAGACCTTTTTTCTCAATTTGCTTACAATCTAATAATGGGGGAAGACAACACACTAAAGGAAGTCATTGGGGGAAGGGAACACTTCTTTGGGGGTTTCTGGGGTGCCAGTGACATTTTGTTCTGTGGAACTGAAATCTAACATGGAGGCAGATGGAAAGGTAGAATGAGTTGTAAAGTCTGTGTTCTGCCCTTTATAATAAGGAAAGCTTTGGGCAAAATTTAGTGTTCCATGCTCTCTAGTCCTCCAATTAAAGGGGAAAGGAGGCTGATGGAGGTGGGAAAGCTTTGAATATCCCAGTTAGAAGGTTCTTGATGAGAAATGAAGTGATAAACCCATGCTGAGAGGGCATCTTTGCCTTGAGTGACTTCTATTGTTCAGTTTCTTTGCAGTCATGACTGACACTGGGATTACATTTTGGGTTTCTTGGTAAACCTTCAATATAAAAATTGGGGTCTTGCTCTTCTCCATTGGTGAAATAGTTAAAATTAGCTTGAACTTGAAGACCACATTCCTTAGACCAGTGATGGTGAACTTTTTCAGACCACATACCATGACCTGTTCCTCCCTCCACCCCAGACTGAGTGCTGTCCTCCCCACCTTAACACAGATGAGGAAGGGGAAAGGGGAGGGTAGTGGTCTGAGCACTTTGCTAAGGGGAGGGAGTAAACTTTTCCATTGGGCTGCTGGGCAGAGGGATGGGGAGGCTCAGTGGAGAGGGGGTAGGGAGAAGCTCTGCACAATTTCCTCTGCCTTACTCGTAACTAACTCTGGCAGGTGACAGCATGGGTGCCCACAGAGAGGTCTCTGCATGACATCTTTGGCATGCATGCCATAGGTTCATCATCATGGCCATAGACTAATAATATTTAAAGGATATAATTCTATCTATGTATCTATCTATATCTATCTTCAGATATAGATAGATATAATTATAGTCCAGTACATCCTCCATTTGAGGAGTGTAGAGTGACTAAGCTTCTGGTCCCCAATCTCCTGTTTCCTTTCCTGGAAGGAATTAAAATCCCCCCTAGAAAAGGGTAGGGGGAGAAGGGGCTATAGATACCTATACTACCTACCTTTGAGTCACATAATAAGACTCCAGACTAGATGTGAGGGATAGTCTTTTGCAACACATTCTTTTTTTCTAGGTTTTGAGAGACAATGCAATAATAGTACTAGCAAATTAGAGGATCCCCCTCCCCCCCCCCCCGGAGATTGTAGTCTCATTACTAAAAAATAAAGGTGCCAGGAACAAATCTCTGATTTAAGGCTCTGGACCTTAATACATGTGAAGAGAGAGCTGTGATTAGGATTCTCATTGTTCCAGGATCTGTTATTTTGCTGTTTTAATTTCCTATGTCCTGTTTCAGGCTGGCCTCAGGGCTCACTTTATTTCTGCTATAAGTGTTAAGGTAGGTTTAATTATATTTTATTTCCATACTCTCATGTCTATCAAAATGACTAGAAAGGCAGGAGTCTAGACTAGGTTAAGAAGCTAAAAGAAGAAATTTGGGAGTGAATAGATGAACCACATTTAGCATCCATTATAATAACGAATGTGGTTCATCACATTAGTGTCCTTACTACCTTGCCTTGCCTTGCACTTATATTTAATGTAAAGTTTCTATTTCTGAAGTAGATGCTTATTTTTCACGTAATCCTATTCATCTTTCATTTAACAGTGAAACCATTTTTTCTTAATAAAAACATTTTCATTTACAAATTTGACAAGTCTCAACCAACATAGACTTTTACTTACACAAGCAAAATGCAAGAAAGCAAAAAAAAAAAAAAACAACTTAGAATCATAGACACATTATTCAGAAATTATTTATAAGAATATTTAAGTTTAATATAGCAAAGTAAATATCAGATATCTTTTTATTTAGATGTCTACTTTCCTCATCAATTCTTTCATATTTTGAGATTTTCCTTTTATTATGTTTATATAGATTCAATCAGTATACAGTGTTCTCTTAATTCTACTTTCTTAAATCTTTTTTACTTCCTATACTTCTTTTTATATTTAGGATGATTTACATAGCTTCTATTTTATCTTGTGTGACTCTTACTGCCTTTACAGCATATTTATAAGAGGTATAATCTACCAAGGTGAGAAATACTTTCCATCTAGGTAAATTTTATACTCTTATTTATTTATAATCTAGCTCAGCATATTGACTCCCAGACTGGCATGTTCAAGTTCACTCTACCTTAACTCCAGAAATTATAGGATAGCTCTGAATTATCTGAACTCTGAGTAACTGGTAAAGAAGTGTGTTTCTAGCCAATGGTAGAAAGAACAATTGATATAAGGTTCAAATCAGGCATTCCTGAGAGGTATGGCTGGAGAATTACTTCAGTTCTCTTTTCATCTATAAAATGGGAATGAAAATCCCTTCCCCAGCACACACACAAATTAATAACCTTCCTGAGTTAATATGAGAGATGTATTTTGTCAACTTGAGTACCTGTTGTCCATTGAGGGACAGTTCTAAGAGTTTCTGAAGGAATAAAAAAGAGTTTATCATCACCAATTTGGAGAGCCAAACTTTGAGATTAATTCTAAGAATTCTATAATTGTCATTGACCTTGAATCAAGCAGGGAACTGGGAACTGACCTGTGTGGAATAACAGATCCTAGAACAAATGATCACTGGCTTCAGTACCATTGATTATGTTCCCACCAGAGCTTAACTGAAATGAGACCATACTTTTACTCAGCCCATTATAAGTCAGATATTTCTGCCTTTCTTCTTATTACACTCTGAAAACTCCTATACATTGGGAAGAGATGGTCTATTGACTCCTAGACCTATGAATGATGTCATGGCATGGTAGAATCTTGTTAGTCAATTAGCAGAAACAAGTTAAAAAATGGTATCAGATCCATTTGCATGATTAGTAAATTAGCTCCCACATAAGACTCAGTATTTGGCTTAAGGGGAAAAAAATCACATACAAAGGGTCAATTAATTCATTTAAGATATCTTGAATATTAACTTTTTTATAATAGATCATGAGATTCTTTTTGTCCTCTATAGGAAATATATTTCTCAGGTTTCAATTCAGCCCTGTAAGCTTTGAGGTGAACAAGGTAAGAAGCATGAGCCTAAGGAGGCCTTTGTGGTCTACTGATGCCACTGAGAACATACTGAAACAGATTCATGAATCAGACATTTTTATTACATGCAGAGCAATTCAACTTAGCGCATCCTAAGGTAACCTTTAGAATATTACTGGAGATAAGCATTGCTTTCATATCACTAATATGATGTGAATAATGTAATTTGTAAAATGGAAAAAAAATAACATTCCAGAAAAGATTATAATTTTTTCAATGCTTAACCTAAATAGCAATTTAAACCCTTGAGGACTCTCCATTAATTTTCTGTACCCATTCAACTTTACTAGGTTTAAAATAGTTCTGATGACTGGCAAGGTTTCTTCTATTATCTAACTTAAATAGGGGGAAAGACTTCACACTTTTGCTTTAAAAAAATTGCTAAATGTTGCTGTACAACTATTTTGAAGCCCATATAAAGAAAAAGGAAAAAAAATGTATAATGACAAAGTAGTTGGAAGAGTTTATGTCTGAAACCAAAAGATAGGAAAATGTAGAATAAATAACCTTTTTATTATTGTTGTTTTGGGTCAGATCTATAATTTCATCACTGTGGGAAGGATCCACAGCTGATACAAATCTACACTTCTCATTTTAGTGTTAAGAATACAATCTGGACTATGATTGAAGAAAATGTATGTTGGAAATGAAACTTTAATCTAGGTCCTCCTGAAAAAGAAAAAGAGTCCCTTTAGCAACAACATCAAGCTGCCTCTCAGCCATGTCCATTTCATTTGCAAATGGATTAAATCAAGTTGATAGTGCTCTTTAATGTGAACAAAATCCAATCAGGGACCCTGACTTTGGAGCTGAATTGTGTTGTCATAGAGGATCCTGGTTGTGGCTGGAGTGTCAGAATTCCATACTGACTATACTTGGGTTCTGCTGGATTGATTCACTACTTTCAAAAAGGTAGGAGAAGGCAGGGGACTGAAATGCTCTTATCCATAAGAAATACTCTTTATGGCCAAGATTGTTTTTTTTCCCCAAAAAAATCCATGTTAGATGGGTTTGAAGTGTCTGAATGGAAGTCTTTAGTTTACGAAAATTATAATTATTTTGATTTTTGTCCACAGTCAGCTTGAAATGTTTCAAAACTCTGCAGGTGCTCACTGTTATAACAAAACCATAGAACAGATGGTGCAAGGTACCAGGCCAGCTCAAGGGATTAAATGCGAGGCTTTTGAAATTTAAAATTAAAGCTGGGTGATCTTGGGAAAACCTGCCTGCCAAACAAGCTTTCTTTAAAAAAAAAATTGAAAAAAAAGTTCTCCAAGTTCTCCTGATGAGCTTATTTACATTCAAATGAGGGAAAAATATTAAGCACTTACACAACGTGCTTCACAGTATAGAGCCAACTTGACCAAATTAAAATGTGAAATGTTCACTTCCATTATGGTTCTGATGTTTGTCATGCAGAGACCCCTTTGGAAGCTCCTTTTGTAATTTTCTTTAGGGAAAGGCAACACATTTGTGGGTGCTAAAGCTGATTGGGCATGACTTCTACTATTGGGAAGCCATGTTTCAGGATCTTCCTTAGATCGCCAGTGAAGAGTTTAAGATTTTTTTTCCTTCTTTGTATTTCTGAATTTATGACAAAAGTGGCATAAACAAAGGCTTCAAAATTGGATTAAGTGTCTAGGTCTAGTTATTAGGTAAGGAGATGAATGGGTAAAAAACTATCATTAATCATGATCATAGATTATAATTATAGATTTTGATCTAAAGCTGATATATTGATATCATTATAGATCAGCTCTAAAGCTGAATGGGATTATGGAAGTCAAGGAATTCTATTTTTCACTTGAAATCACTGACATATGAATTATGTTGGGTAACTGTTGAATAGTCTAAATAAATAGTCTAAATAAAGTCAGGAAGTCCAACAAAAATGTTGTAGTTTAAGTAAGAGTTGGCAAGATATGTTTGAGAATAATGTACTATTGTTACTAATCTCTAGAAATTTCTATGCATTTGCTCTGATGTCCTTTAAAACTACTACCATGATAAAGATACATATAGCCAGGGGAAAGGTATACTCTTGCAAAAGTGTTGGATTTAGCATCAGAGAAGCTAAGATTGAATCCTGGTTTTGCCAGGCCGACAGAGAGACAACAAACATTTATTAAGTACTTGCTGTGTGCTGGGCATTGTGCCAAAAGCTGAGCAGAAAGGTGAGTGAAATATGGCTGGATTTTGCCTATTCCCAAAACAGTGGCCTGGAAGAAAATCATCAACAAAGATAGGGGCAGGCAGAGATGTTGTAGTTTGTGAAGGTACCTGATGCTTGATGGCAAAGTCTAAAGAGTCTTAAGTATAGCTATTGTCAATAACTTAACACTTAATTTTCTTGGGCCTGTGTTCTTTTCTATGAAAACTATTTGCTAGACTGAAATAACACTTTAAAATTTGGAAAACAGTTTATATATATTGGATAATTTGATTCTTATAACTACAGTTAGATGCTATTATTAATATCCCCACTTTATAAGGAAACAGATAAAATGGATATAGTGACTTACTCAGGGTTGCACAACTTCTCAGAATAGTCAAAATTTGAACTTGGGTCTTTCTCTAACTAGAATGTGCTATCCACCACATTAACTCTCTGTCTCATGGGGGTAGACTAGATGACTTCTAATATCCTTTCCAACTTTAAATTTATGCCTTGTCAGTTTTTATTGGACGGTACTGCTTATAACTATGCTGACCCCTCAAATTCTTTCCTTTTCCTTCTCCCTGATGGAGCTCTTGAAAAGGCTGCTTATACAACGTGGCATCAAACTCAAATAGAAGGGGGTTTCTGAGGATTCATGTTGATTTAGAAAATAACCAAGTAACATTATCTATATTATTATCATTTATTTAACATGTCAAAACATTTCCCAATTACATTGTAATCTATTTTGGACAGCACTTGGGAATTTTGACATGTGGTGTGAGGGTGTGAGGGTCACAGAATAGTAGCTGAGATCTGAGCTTGTCTGACTCCAAATACATTTCTAGCTCTTAATCACATTTCCATTGTGTCCTCGTCATAATTACCCAGTGTTTTCATTTACTCACCTGCTTCAATTTTTTTTCTAATGCCAATACTGTGCTCAACACAATGTAGTGAACAGCCCTGATTCTTTTCTACTGCCTTTCATCCTCTAGGTAACAGGAATAGTGACAGTAGAATGGAGAAAATAGAGCCTAAGAGATTCTGTAATAATGACTAATATTTTTAAGCATTTAAACTTCATAAAACCTTTATATACATTATCTATGTTTTTGAGGTAAGATTCAAACTCAGCCATTCCAGGCTCCAGATTCATTATTCTACCTGTGAGGCGATATTGCTTTCAACATCCTCAGAGCACAACCTGTGCTTTACATGTGTATGCTTATTCCTCTGCTTAGATTCATGAGACTATCATATTAGTACAAATGTCATGGTGATCTATTTAACACAAATATAGTGAATGAACCATGACTGAGTTGTTTAGTTGAGAAAAAAATTAATTTTGAAGATAGACAAACAACGCAATAATGTGCTTACATTGGTTATGACACAATATATTGCTTTTAAGCATTATTACAACCAGAGACATGAGAATTGATCAAATATACAATATCCCATTGTATATCCCAAATATACAATAATGTAGCACTAAATGGTGCAACTTCATAAATTTCTTTCATTATAACAAAGACTACGGTTGCAAAAACACTATTGGGTTTAGAATCAGAAGACCTGAATTCAAATTCTACTTCTACCCTTAACTGATTAATCAATCAACCCACATTTAGTAAGTGATCAGTATGGACTAGGTACTCTAGTAAGACCCAAGGATACAAAGACAATAGGGAAAAAAGTTTCTGCCATTCCATTCCATCCTGGCAGATATATGTATATGTGTGTGTGTGTGTGTGTGTGTGTGTTTGTGTGTGTGTAAATTTAAAAATAGATATGAGATGATTAAAGGATTAACAGTCGGGAGGATAAAAAAAGTTTTATGTAGAAGGTGAGACAAGAGTTGAATCTTGAGGAAAACTAGATTTTCTGAGAGTTAGAAAGAAAAGAGTTTATTCCAGTTTGGGGGAACAGCTAGTGCAAAAACATAGACTCAGAAAATGAAGTAGACTATAAGGAACAGAAAAACAGACAGGTTGATTGGATAGTACTAAACAGAGAGGAAGAATACTATATAATAAAGAGGGAAAGGTAGTTCGGGGCTTGGTTGTGAATGGCTTGAAATGATAAATAGAGGACTTAATACTAGATCTTAGAAGTTTTGGAAAAGGGAACAACTGGAAATAATATCTGTGATTGTGAGAAAGTCACAATACCATTCAGTTCCTTAGTTTCTTAGTAGATTAGGTTAAATGATCTTTGAAGTCATTCAACTCTAAATTTTATGACTCCTAATTGCAGGTTAATATATAATCTGTTGAATTAGTTGTAGGAAATGTGTCTGTCAAATATGTACAGAGTCACGATTTTCAACATTCTTTTGTGTTGCTATTCACTTAAATTTTATCAAAAAACTAAGGAAAATAAAATAGTCATCTTATGTAGAATTCACTCATTTCTTTTTTCTCAGGTGGCAAATCCTTTTTTAAAAAAATCCTTGCTCCAGAAAACAAAAATCAAAGTCTCCTCTAAGTCCCCTTAATTCAATAACTTTGCTAGGACTCATACTTAAAGTGTTTCCGCTTTCTTGTCAGGACAGGGGCATGATTTCTTTTACATTTTCAAAAGATCATTCTTAATCATAAGCTTAATGGGAGCATTTAAGCCACAATGAGGAAAACACCTACTGAGTGAAAAGCAGCAGTTCCATGAAGTCTGATGGGTTCCTTGGCCAGAATTTGCCAGACTCCCGCACAGTCTGCAACAGCTCTATTTAAAACTAAAGTGGCTGGCAAATATAATAATACTGGACTATGTTTGCTTGTGCCTTTTTTAATGTGCTAGATAACCTATTAATCATAACTTTATATTCATATGCAAAATGTGCCTTGAGGACAATTTAATCATTTATTACAGGCACTTTCTGTATTTACTTTCCCTTTCCTTTCCTAAGAGCTTGTGTTCATTAACTAAACATGTTACAGACTATGAAGACTGTGATGGGCACAGCAAATTCACTGTGTGAATGAACTTCAGGACCTCAAAAAGGTAATCAGTTGAGTCTCAAGTAGATCAGGGACTGAACTGGTGGTACCTGTGCCAAGAGATTTGGGAGAAAGAGTGACAATGGCAGAGACAGCAAGCTGATGAGGTTTTGTGCCATCCAAGGCCAATTTGGTTATGATAATTGACTGACTGCCTTTTATTCCTTCTTTCATGTACCTGACCTGTCTTGTCTTAGTAAAGGTTTTAAAGACTTTAATTAGGTATGCTGGTTCTAGAGATGAAATAGAACAAAAGTCTGCTAGGATCAGACCAAACCTTTCTGCTTTGTACACCAGACATTTGATTGGGAAGGTCTATTTGGCAGGTACAGGCTTGCAAGCAGAGCTGATATAAATTAGCTGGAAAGGGCTAAAATTAGGTTCAGAGAGCAATCCAAATTTAAAAAAAAAAATGAAAGGAAATCTTGGGCTAAGGTCATCCATTTGTCCGTCTGTCTCATTGTGCTTCATCATTGTTCTATGTCTGGTTCTTTATCTGCTCCTCATGTCACAAAGACTGTATTTATTCTGGCTGATACTTTAAAAATATGAATGGTAATGTCAAGGCACCTGGGAGAGTATCAAGACATTAACTGCAAATGTGCAGTTTTAAAAAATGTTTGTCTGCCAAACTTTTATTCTCAGAAGGTTTTCTATTTATTAAAAAATGCTGTCTCCATGATCATGCATGTTCCAGATTTAAAGGCAATAATATTCCTAAAAAAGGGAATGGGAATATTATTACTGCTCTTGCTAGGGAAAATTGGATCAGTCATGCCCCTATATAGACATCAGAATTATTTTCTTTAATATTGTGATTCATGATAATATTTGTGATTTAAAAGGATATGCTACTCTAGGAAGGAAAATAATGTCATAATTACCTTTAATTTTAGAAGCATATTCCATTAAAAATCACATTTCTTTTCTTAATGTAGAAAGTGTTTGCTTCTATTGTATCCCTTGCTTCTTCCTTCCATTGTTTTAAAATAGCATTGATTCTTCTTAGTGTAGCTTAATAAAATAGTATATAAAGGCAATATAAACTTTTTTTATAAAGCAGGGCAGTAGAGACCTGTATCATGCAAACAATATGATTCTTATACAAATTTGAGTAAATCCACAATTCTTTTCAGTGAATCAGGCAATAGTTGACCAAATTAAGGGATATAAATATAATTATTTTTGGTTGTGCTGTAAGGAATAATGGAAAGGACAATTAAAAGAAATTTGTGAAATGAAGTGAGCAGAACTAGGACAATTTATACAATAACAATAGCATTATAAAAATATACAACTTTGAAAGACAATAATTCTGATCAACAAAATGAAAATGATGGTTTCCAAGACCTATGATGAAGTGTACTTACTATCCACCTCCTGATAAAGAGGTGATGTACTCAGGATTCTTAATGTTATTTTTTAGACATGGTTAGTGCAGAAATTTGTTTTGCTTGTTTTGTTTGGCTAATTATATTTATTATGTCTTTTTTTCCAGTGGTGAGAGTAAGTGAAAAATATTTAGTTAATTTAAAATTCTTTAAAACACTTTTCAATGAATTGATATCAGGAGTAATATAGACATTTATAGCTAGAAAGGATTTTGGAGAAGAATCTAACTGCTTCTTTTTCATAGACGGGAGAGATGGAAGAGATGGAATGGCTTTCTTAGTCATACTGCAAAGTCAAAGGGTAAAGCCAGGGCAAGATGTCAAAATTCCTAATTCTTCATGAAATGATTTTCTGCTACCCAAAATACATTTCTGTTGGAAGCACTAGTTTAATTATTCAGACCATTTTTTTTACAGAGACTTACTAGTCATAGTGACTATGTATACATCCCAGACTCTGTCTAGGCTCTCTTCTCTCTCTCTCTCATACTTTCTCATTGTGACTTCATTAGCTTCAGTGGGTCATGTCAGCACAGAAAACTATGCAATTTAATTTCTACCTGGCCTCTCTCCTGAACTGCATTTTTGCTTTACTAGATGTATGGTAGCCATTTCAAAATTAATGCAATTTAAGCATCTAAAACTTTTAACATGAACAAAATAGAACTCAATATATTTCTCTAAGACCTTATTCCTCTTTTTGTTTCCCCTATTTATTTTGTAGGACCCACCATCTTTCCAGTAACCCAGGTTTATAACTTTAGAGTTTTCTTTGGCTCTTTACGCTCAACACTACTAACAAATTTTCTACTTTGGTTCTAGCTCTTATTATCACTTACCTAGAAAACACTTGCCTCAGTTCTCTTCTTTTTCAAATGATCTTTCATGCAACTGCCAAAATGATACAATCATTTTAGTCACATGTTAAATAAACACCAATGGCTCCCTATTATTTCTAGAATCAAATACAGGCTCCTCAGTTTGACATTTAAAGTTCTTTAAAACTTTGGTTCCAATTTATACCATTGTGGTGTTTTTTTTATACTTTAATCTTAATATATGGCATGTTTTAGTCAAACTAACCTTGTTCCTATTCATCATCTATAGTATTCCTTTACTAATCCCAATGATTTTTTTGTGAGTCTAGAAGGCCTTACTCTAGAATACTTATGCAATGGGATATTCTACACCTAAAACCATTTCCTCTTCACCTCAGCCACCTAGAAACCCTAGTTTCTATAAAAAATCAGCTTAAGTGCTGTGTTTTCCTAAAAGGCCTTTCTTGATCTCAGTTGCTAGTGTTTTCCCCTAAAATGACTTTGACTTTGTATTTACTGGTGTATATTTTGATGGTAAACATATATATATGTTGGTTTTTACCCCAAAAAAAGTTTTTCAAAGTCAGTGACAACCTCATATTTACTTTCATTTTTCTAGTGCCTAGCACAGTGCTTACTACATAAAAAGTCATTAATAAATGCTTAGAGCCAATTTGGAATTAATAGTCAAAAGAAGAATCAGTCTTTGAGATGAGAAGAGCTCAGGAAAGAAGTATTTCCTCTGATCATGATTATGTAAACTTAAGTAAGTCATTTTAGTGCTCCCAGACAACACTGTTAGGACAGTAAGTCAAAAATCAGGTGCTAATCTTTAATTGTAAAGGTAATTTTCTTACTGAGAGTTCCCTCTAGCAATGAAGACCACTATAAGGTATAGTGGATAGAGTGCCATGCCTGGAGTGAAGAAGATCTGACTTCAAATCTTGTCTTAGATACTTACTAGCTATGTGACCCTATACAAGTGACCTAACCTGTTTGTCTCAGTTTCCTCATTTACAAAAATAAGGTGGAGAAGGAGATGACAAATTACTCCACTATCTTTGCCAAGAAAACCTCAAATGGAGTCACAAAAAGTTGGACACAACTGAAACAAATGAACAACAACAAAAAGCATTGAAATCACAGAGGAGCAATCCAAAATAATGATAGTTTACTGTTAAAAGATTCCAAGATGAATCCTTTCTAATAGTAAACTACTCCAGTATGTATCAATATTGGGTATTTCTTGTTGTAAGGTTATTGGATTCTTTTAAGAATGTTGGCATTTGAATTGTTCCTGACTCTTTTAATTATAGCCATTGATTCCTGGAAAGTAGAAGAAGAATTAGAAGAAGTATCAGATTTTATATTCTTGGGCTCAAAAATCACTGCAGTCAGTGACTGCAGACGAGGAATGAAAAGATACTTGCTCCTTGGAGGGAAAACTATGGCAAATCTAGACAGTATACTAAAAATCAGAAGCATCACGTGGCTGACAAAGGTCCATGTAAACAAAGCTATGGTTTTCCAGTAGCACTGCATGGCTGGGGAGGTTGGACTATAAGGAAAGATGAGAGTAGCAGGATTGATGCTTTCCAGCTGTGGTACTAAAGAAAATTTTCCAGAGTCCCTTAGACAGCAAGGAGATCAAGTCAGTCAATTTTTAAAGAAATTAATTCAGACCATCCATTGGAAAGTCTCACTGGAAAAGATGCTGATATTGGGAAAAATTGAAGGCAAAGGAAAAGGGTATGGCAGAGGAGATGGACACTTCGTGTAACGGAAACAACGAATTGAATAGACTTAATGACATAGAGGAGGATAGAAGGATCTGAAGTGCTTTGGTCCATACAGTCATGAAGATTCAGAAATGACTGAACAACAATAACAAAAATGATAAATTTGAAATTATCTGGACCATGTGAACTACAGAACAAACAGCTTTTGCATTTTTATATCCAATTATATATCGTTTCTTGAAATCCAATATATTATATCCTCAATAGTTTTTTTTTCATTTTAACAACGTAACTTTGCTTCCTTTGAATTAAGAGAGATGACCATTGATTGAGGAATACCTAAGCAAATTTTGTCATGTGAACGTAATGCAATACGATGACTATGCTATAAGAAATGACAAATATGAATGCTGAGAAGTATAGAAAGATTTAATCTAATGAAGATTGAAATAAGAAGGGGCAAGAAAATAATATATACAATGCACAATAACTACAACAATATTAAATCAAAAGAATAACTACCAAAAGAAATCAAGAATAACTTTTGTAAAATTACAAATAATAGGCTATGCTTTATAGAACAAATATGAGAAAGCATTCCCATTGTACCCCTTTGGGTAGACGGGGGTTCATGAGTGTAGGACATTGTACATACTTTCAAACTTCATTGACATGTTGATCAACTTAGTTGATTTTTTCTTTATTTTTTAAAAATAATATTGTTTATTACATGAGATTACTTCCTTGGAGGGCAAAGGTCCTGGTAAATATTTTTGGTGCTCTAAAAAACACAAAAGGCATCAATAATTTTAAAAAATTAAATGAATCAAATATCCACAATTCAGATAAGACTGTAATTAGTATCTGATATTGTTAGTGAAACTTCTGAATTCAATGTATCAGAAGTTTCTTTGGTTTTTTAAAAGTAAAAAAAAGTATTGATATTGAATAAAATTTTTGTTTATTCCTATGCTCTTTTATCTACTTGGATAGTTCTTTACAAAATCTTAATATTAGGAGGACTTCTCCCTGTCACCCAATGCCATCTTTTCTACTTTCCACCTGAGGAAGGAACACTCTTAGTAAAATGCATCAAGGAGTATACATTCTCTAGGCAAGAGTTCTAGGACTTACATTCATTGACCCTACCCTTCTATTCCAAACAACTCATACTAATTGTCATAGAATGTCAGCATGAGAAAGGATTGTGGAGGGCTTTGAATGCCAGGTAAAGTCATTTGACCTTTTCTCAGGAAGTTATAGGGAGGCAATATAAACTGATCTGTGTATAAGAAAGATTATCCTGTCTGTGATATAAAGGATAAACATATAAGAAAGGTGCAAACATGGTGTTTTATGATGTCTGAAAGGGGAAAGGTCATTCTTGCTGAGTGGATCAGAAAGGATGGAGGATTTGAGCTGAGGTTTAATGGATGGAAGAATTTCTACAGGTATTGATGGAGGGGCAAAAGGTATTTGAGGAAATTGTGGTAAGCCTCTGTTTTATTATTACAGGTAAATCAGCAACTATGCCCATTTAATATTCACGAACTTCCAGGAGGTACAAAAGACTGGAAGCATTGTACTTTCTCCCTTTCCTTAAGAAGTTCCTATTCTGTGAACCCATGCACCCAGGGACCACTTTCAGTCCTGGAGGAATCTTACCTCTAATGAGAAGTGTTAAGTACTCTTTTCTCACAGGCAGGCTCATTACATTCTTCATCCTACTGGCCTGGGGAAAATCTGTTTAAGGCTTAGATTTGCTTTTCATATCTACTCCCCAAAAGAGAGAATAGGGAAGGGGGTAAGTATTTATTAATTACCTACTATGTGCCAGGCACTGGGCTGAGCTTTACAAATATTATCTCCTTTGATTTTCACAATTCGTGATATAGATGATATTACAATTGCCACTTCATAATTAAGGAACTGAGACAGACAAATGAAGTGTTTTCCCCATGGTCACACAGTAAGTATCTGAAATTAGACTGGAACATATATTTTCTTGACTCCACGTAACTTTGCAGAATCTTATGTACAATGTGAGTTAGATATGGAAAAAGCTCCCCTAGCTCATAGAATAAAGAAAAAAGAACAAAAAGATAGGGGGAAAGACATAATAAACTCAAGGAGTGCTTTTGACACTTTTATGCAGATAATAACTTACAACTTAAACTACTCTTACACTCTGCTTAGATTTTGAATCACACATATCAGAACATGAAGCTATTTGCAGAGTGGCCAAATATTATGGTAGGATTTCACCTCATTACTGCATTGAATAAATAAGGTCTGGTTATCCTCTTGTTAATGAAATTTTCTTTGCTGCAATCAGCTCTATCTGGTGGAACACATTTTGAAATCTCAATGGATCACCCAGCATTTGTTGAATTACAGCAAGGTGCCAAGCCACCTTAATATGGAGTAACATGTCCATTTTCAAGTGGAATCTGTAATAGAAGCTTTAGGCATCCCTGGAGATGACTTTGTTAAATGAACATGTACTACAAGATATTCCAAGGGAAAGATAAAGAATCATCATTGGAATGGGAATGCTGGAAGAGTTACCTCTCCTAAGCTTCATCCCACTCATAACCTCTTCCTGAAAATCAGAGGATCCAAAACTAAATGCTAGTAGAACCTAGTATTTCTTGAAATGCCATTGACACAAAGCTTATTCAACAAAAGCAGATGCCAAATTTTCTCTATAATGTCCCTTACAGTAACAGAAATCATTGAGATATAGCTCTTGATTTCTTGGTCTATTGCATGGGCCACCAAAATTTTAGGGGTACATGTCATAGCTCATATAGTGACTCATATATTAGATGTCATTCAGGAAATCTCTGGGATATGCTATGTTTAGAAGTTCGTGATCTAGTTATCAGATGTATGTCCAAGGACCTATTGTTTAGCATAATGCCTTGTATTGAACAGGTTCTTAAGAAATGCCAACTGGATTGGATTGGATTGGTTTCCTTTACTAGAAGTATCTTTACCACTGCACTCTGAATTGTGATCAGCTTTCAGGTAGAATTAGACAGACCCTTGAAATCTTCCTGGAAATGTAAAAATAAGTAGGGTATCTTCGGAACCACAAAAGGTAAGATACTTTTTGCTGTTAATCTATTTCCCAGTGTATTTTGTTTTTGGTTATAGGAGTCCAGGTACTGGTCTGTCACATTTACAGAATCTCAGAGTTGTAGGGAACTCAGAATATATATATTTGGACCCATATTGTTGGACTCATATATGCCTAACAATTTGCTTTACAAAATCATTAAAAAGTAGCCATGCAATACTCACCTGCTGAGAGTACCTGCATCACTCTCTTAGGTGGTCCATTTAACTTTTGGGAATTGTTAGGAAGTTTTTCCTTAGATTGAGCATAAATTTGCCTCATCAAAACTTTCCTTTTCCTACCCCTTTTTTGTATAAGGACCAGAACATCATTGAAGCTCTATGCTCATTCAACTCCAAGTTAGCTCAGACATAAAGTCAAAGATGACCTCGTAGCATTAGCAGTAGGATAAAGGGAATAGCTCTCATGATGTGAATATGTTTTCAATGTGCCTCTAGAGAGGTGCTCTTTCTCAGTTGGGCAATTGTACATCTTGTCTCTTTCTGATTTCTCTCTAAGGAGACTTGAACACTCAGTCAACAAAGATTTATTAAGTATATACTCTGTGCCAGGAACTGTGCGAAGTGCTGGAAATGCAAATACTTGTAGAAAAAGATAATTCTTTCCCTCCAGGGGTATACATTCTAATGGGGAAGAAAGGATAGAAAGCTGAAAGGGTGATGAGAGACAGAAATATTAAGGGGTTGGCATAATAGAGAAGATTCAGAGTACAGCTTGGAGAGAAATAAGATGTGAATTGCCTGGACTTCCTTCTCAAATGGAGCTTCTAGGAAATCCGTTCAATCAGAGGACGATGCTGCAAGGGCAGAGGGCACTTCCAAAGTGTGACTTCCAAGGTTAGGATGAGGCTTCAGGATGAAGAAAGTTGTGGGGAGGGGGCAGCTGGGTAGCTCAGTTGATTGAAAGTCAGGCCTAGAGATGTGAGGTCCTAGGTTCAAATTTGGCCTCAGACACTTCCCAGCTATGTGACCCTGGGCAAGTCACTTGACCTCCATTGCCCACCCTTATCACTCTTCCACCTAGAAGCCAATACACAGAAGTTAAGGGTTTAAAAAAAAGTTGTGGGTCACAGCAGAGGAAGTCCAGAGAGAACCTGAGAGCCTGAAGATGAGTGGAAAAGAATTAGAAAGAAAGCTGCATTCAGGTGATTCAGTTTAGCCACATCATTGTTCCTGTTTACTACCTGATGGTTCTCAGTTTCATCCTGCCCTCTCTTATTTCTGTATTTTCATGTAGACCATCTCCCATGTCTCTTTTTTCCTCTTAAAAGCCCACTTCAGACTCCAATTATTCATGTAACTATTTCTGATCCTCTCCTTTCTCCAACTGAAAGTGACCTTTCTCTCTCTTCATTTATTAGACTTTGGCCTGAGATCTCTTCTTTGTTCCTATCATATCTTCCCTAACATCTCATTAGTTTGGATGCTAAATAGTCCAGAGAAGATGCATAACCTCTTGGATGGTTGTGATTCCATCTTTCCCAATGTCAGTTTTTTGGATGTATTTTGGATAATTGAAAGAGGATCACTTGACTTCTTTAATAACCTTCATGTTCTCACCAGTTATATTGTCACCCACAGAGAAGATACCTGTGAGATTCGCACCAAGTCCCAAAGATACAGCTAGGAATCCAGAACTTTTTTTCTAGTGTTTCTGAATATCTTGTGTATTTGCATTTTCTAATGATAAAAAAAGATCTGCAAAGACAAAGTATCATGAGTGTTACTTTTTTTCTTAATAAATTCAGTGCCAAAATAGAATGAACTATTTTTTAGCATTTGACATTCTGAGGAAATCTTCAAGAATTTCCATCATAGCTAAAAGAAAACACGTAGAGACATAATGCTAGAAAGCTGGACTTAAAATATACAAGACATGTGCAAGTTCCATCTCTGACACTTTCTGGCTGCATGGCCACTGACCAAAACAAACAAATAAATAAAGCTAAACTTCCCCCTCTGCCCAGGGCTAAAAATATCTATAATACTTATATATTACAAGAGGCAGCATGACATAGTGGACCAGACTTGAAGTTAGGATGTCGTGAGTTAAAAGTCTGCCTCTGACATACTTGCTTTCTGACTGTTCAAGAGTTCTAACTTCTTAGTGTCCCGGGCAACTCTGTAAGAGTTTAAGTTTGAGATAAGTTGCTTAACTGTACTTATGAAAGAAATTTCCACTTATGGTCCCATTTTACTTTTCTGACAAATTAAGGGAGAAAGGATATCACTGGTGGGGGTACTTTTGCACCAATAATTCGTCATTCTTTTTCATCTTGGGCAATTCTTGTTCATGCCTTTTCAAAACTCCTTCATAGAACATCCTCCAGTATCCTGAAAGCTTTCTGGAGAGAGTGATGAGTTTTGAACCAGGGAACCTCAATAGGAATCATGTTTCTATAATTTATTAACTGTGTTATCTTGAGCAACTCACCTAATATTTCTGGGTGTTATGTTGCTCATTTATAATTGGAAGAGAATTAGGTGATATTTAAGGTCCATTCCAGTTCTAAATCAATGATTGAATGATTGTACAATTCTATGAAATCACCTCCTTGTGAAGCATCTCCTAATCTACCCTTCCTTATTAGTATCCTCTTATAATTGCTTTGTTAAACTGCCTTGTATTTGTTTAATATTTATTTTGTATTTGTTTGTTTTATGTGTATTTAAGTACATATTTTCTTCCCTAATCTAATACAAGATTCTTAAGAAAAGGGACCATTTCACTTTTTGCATTTGTATTCTTAGTGCCTGGCCATGCAGTAGGCACTTCAAAAATGTTTGTTTAGATCTTTTAATGTTTCGTGGATGTACACTAGGTGTATAATCACACAAGGAACTGTTAAATCATTTTAGCTATCTGTTATGCTTCATTCTCACAAAATTGTTCAACCTCATTTTCAAATTATGCATATCTGGATGATAATTTTCTGTTAGTTTTAGCCTACAACTCATGATAACATGAGTTATATGTATATATGTATATGTATATGTATAGGTAGTATGATAAAAAAACTTTCCCCTCAACATACCTCTTTTCATTATTCTTTCTGTTGTTTATGCGTTTGATTTTTCTTTGAGCATGGCATTTCATGATTCACAACCATTCATTATCAGCAGGATTTTTCCTCACTTCTGGATCAGACTTGGGATTTAATTGGTATAGGGAGCTCTCAATGAAGAAACTATCTTGACCAACATAGATCAGTACTCGCTTTTCTACAGAGTTTTAGTGAGTTTACTGGGATACTTAGCTTTGTCAAGTGTCATACAACCCATATATTTTTCTCCCTCTAGAGACAGTTCTTTATCCACTACACTACCTTCATAAATATATTGGTGTAAAAAAGATAACTTTAATGAAGAAAATAACAGGTTTCCTAAAAGAGTTGCAAAATTTCCTAAATGTGATAAATCATGTATTTCTTTTTTCCCATTCAAATATAGTCTTATCCAAAATATACATAATGACATACTAATTTCAAAAGGGTAACATAATCTACTGCATGTTGTATTCTGGGTAACATATATGTATATGTGTATGTGTGTATATATATATACATATATGCACATATATATATATATATATTTCACTTTACTTTCCATTGTGAAATTGATGTCTTTCAAACGAGTGTGAATTTTATTTATTAAGAAAAATTCCAGGGCTAAAGGCAAGGGGTATGCTGTCATATTTTATTCCATACATTTGAAAGACCTCACCTTCTTTCTTCTATTTGGACTTGACACTGGACATCCTCATGTCTTTCATGATATTTTAGATAATGTAGATGCTGATATTCAATGAATTAAAGGATGTTATTTCTACAATGTTATGTGCTACTGTTCACCTTGAGAGGACACCTTGTTAGACATCTTACAATGATGAATTTTGTTCTTCTAAGTCAATAGTATTTGAAAATTCACATAGCTAGATATAAGAGGATTTTATTTTGTAGTGAGGTGATAGAATAGATAGAATGCTGGATTTAGAGTCAGAAAGACTTGAGTTCAAAACCTGTCTCTGGTATTTACTGGCTGAGTGAACCTGGTCAAATCATTTACCTTTTTGACTGCTCAATTTCCACATCATTAAAATAGGGATAATATTAGCATTGACCATCTAGGGCTGTACTGGGTATCAAATGAGATTTTGCATATATGTATGCAAATATACATGTATGTATGTGCATACATATATATAATTTTTATAATGTAAAGTGCTGTTCAAATACTAGATATTATTAATTATTATTATGTTTTTATATTTTCTAATGTTCTCCATCTCTTGTGTAATTGTGAAGATTTGATCTATGATAAGAGATGAGCTGAGGAAGAATTCCCATTCCCATTACTTGTCCCCATAAGGAATCTTTGTATTATATCCATGAATTCATGGAGATGCAAAATAAGCGTTTAGTTGTGAAACATTTTTTTTTATCACTTTTGGTTTTAGTAATCATTACTTATGGGCTTTTTCATTTGTGGGGAGGGATCTGATCCCCAGATATTTCTTGAAAACAAATTCTTGAGTGCTTTCAAATTGTGTTGTCTCCATGACATAATTGGTCAGTTCTATTTGCTCTTCCCATCATTTTTAGAAGAAGCTTTGTAAAATCCTCACATGGCATATCAGATACTGAGATGCTAGATGAAATAGGTGGATATTCTTGACTGATGGGTTTTAATGGTTTTGTTAATAGTGAGGTATCAAGATTGAGGGTTTCTTGGTAACCCACAGTGAGGAGGGCCTGAAATGCTTCTCACAGGGCCCAGTGTGCTGCTCAGACTTAGACAAAGTTAAAAACTGGAAGGGAAGATTAAGGAATAGAATGCCCTAAACTAAGAGATCTAGCTAAAACCTCCCACCTCTACAACCCCTGCAAAGGGGTTTGTTCTGGTCTTCCAAGCTGCTTAATTCCCTACTTTGGCTGTCTATAATTCCCAGATATCTAACTATCTGACACTAATAATCTTCCCAGAAAACTTTTGGGTAGATATATAGTTCTTCAGAGCAGTTTAGGGTGAACCCTTTATGAGAGGGCTCAAACTTATCTGGGTCCTGCCTAAGATGGCTTCAGACCTTTCCCACAGACAGTTTACAGGCTTGCCAGTGGAGATGTTTGGAACAGCTGGAAACCCTCTGGCAGAAGGCAAGAAATATGAGTGGATGACAGGGTATGAAGGATTTATCCAAACTGGACAACAGAATTGAGAGAAACGGCTTCAAGGAGACAGGAAACCAACCCCCAACTAGGTTCACACGGATCCAGAGCAGAAGGAAGTTTCAGCTTCAGGCTCTCCCAGTCACAAGAAGTCCAAAAAGCCCCCTGGAACCTCTCTATGTCCACTTTTATATTTTCCCCACATTCCAGAACACAGCCTATGTAGTTCCACAGCATGCAGTAAGGTCCAGCACACTCTTTCTTTGCAAACTCCTCTCTGTTTCTTTTTTTCCAACCCATTTTTGTTTTTCCCTCATTACATAAGGTCCAAATATTATGGCTTAAACATCATTATCAGTGAAATTCTATCACTATAGAAATAGTGGTCGATCTGTTCTATTTCAAATGTGTTTGTTTTTGTCCTTTTTTCTACTTTAAAATGTACAATTGTGTATTAAATACAAAGCAAGATCCACTAGATTAAATTTATTTGTGGTGTAGAAAGACTTAAACAGAGTAGAATAATTATTTAGTTTGAACTTCTTCTATAAGTATATATTGGTAACTCATTTGCAACTTAGAATCTTAAAGAATTACCTGATATTCCAAGCCCAGCACTCAATCTTTTATGCCATCTAAAGTGACATCTTTCTGTCTCTGTCGCTCTTTCTCCTTTTCTCTCTCCCTCTTTCCCTCCCTCCCTCTCTCATTCTCTTTCACTCTCTCTGTCTGTCTCTGTCTGTCTGTCTCCCTCTCCCCCAATATATAGATATAGTAGGCCTTGATGGCAGATACGTTCCAAAACCATACATGCATATCTACATATATATAATAAAGTTTAATTGGTAAGTAAAACACACAGTAAGGCATTACCAACATTAAATACAGTAATAATGAATTACACCATGCATAATTGTACAGTCCTAGACTCTCTCTTGGTATAAAAATATTCGAGAAGAACTAGCACATTTGGTTTGATGATTTGCTGAGCCCTTTTCAGGGATACTCACCTACCTTTAGTACCCACTTGACACTCAGCTCTCTCACCTATGGCTCCAAGAAATTAGAGCATTGGCAGCAGCCACATTCTAGTAAACCCATCGTGACAAGTCATCTAAACCAAGCTGAGGGCAACTAATGGATCACAAACCTGTTGGTGAGTTAGGGGGTACCTATCCTAAGCAAGTGAAGTTTTCTCCATATAGAATGGGTGGATGAGAATTATTTGTTCCCATTGTTAAAGCAGGTATTGTGTGCTTAAAGGTTGGTCAGATATCCAAGATGCTAAGCCCATCTACTGCATTCTGGACCATCACCAGTTATTCTGACTTTTGTCTTGCCACTGGATTTCATTGGCTGGAAGAAAGAGTAAGGCTGATGACTTCATGAAATTCTACTTCACTTAAATCCAATTCATGCCCAAATCAATACATCATCCCATGATACCATTAGTCCTCTTTGAAAATGAAAGGCAAACTACAACAATAAAAATGCCCACCTCCAACTCCCCTGTTAATTTTTTTTTATTTTCTGGATTTTCCAAATTTTCCCATTTTTTTTCCTGTGGTTAGCTGTGGGTTATTGAATAAGAGGATACTGAATCAGTGGATATGGAGGCCTCTGTGTGTGTGTGTGTGTGTGTGTGTGTGTGTGTGTGTGTGTGTGTGTGTAGAATTTTCTAGTTTGCATAAATTAGCTACTTATATCATAATAACCCTATGAGGTAGATCAAGCAAGTTTAAATGTCCTAATTTTCACATGAAAAAACTGGAAGCTAAGACAACTATGTCATGTTCATTGCCTCCCAGCTTCTAAATAGAAGAGCCA
Organism: Gracilinanus agilis; assembly: GCF_016433145.1. NCBI lineage: Eukaryota > Metazoa > Chordata > Mammalia > Didelphimorphia > Didelphidae > Gracilinanus > Gracilinanus agilis. The sequence continues at coordinate 271,269,934 of NC_058132.1, forward strand.
GAAATAGAACCCTGATCTTTTGATTTATTATCTACCTGTTTTTCATGATGTTACCTTGAAAAATGTCTCCATGGATCTAAAAGACCTATCATCAGTTTTGGATCTTGTGATTATAAAGGATAGTGATCATCTATCTAGAATGAACAAAGGCAAATTAAATACATCCAAATTCTAAGCTTTTTAATTTTATTTTCTTTTAAAACCTTTTTAGGATGCAAACAAATAAGTGAATAATAATTTTAAAAAACTATTGATAAAAAAGTAAAAATCCTTATTTCTGGAATTGAAGACCTAGGTTTAAGTTTTGTTTACGACATGCTAACTGTGAGAACATGCAGTCATTTTCCTTTAAGTATCTTAGGCAATTCTTTAAGATTCTAAGTTGCAAATGAGTTTCCAATCTGTTCTTATAGAAGTTTTCACACCAGCATTCCTCCACTGATGAAATTATAGGTCTGAACCAGTTAATTATTCTACTATGTTTGTTATCCTGCATCACAAATAAACTAAATGAAATGGCTCTTACTTTCAGTTGAATACATGAAACAACATTACAGAAGAAACAATGTTATTTTTAATAATATACTTTCCTTGTCTGAAGTGTACTTATTTCCAAAGAAAAAGAACATCATTCAGAAATATACTTTGGAAAATTGGCATAACCATTCACTTTGCAGGAAAAAAATGTTCTACTTAGGTTGTAGAGACAGGTAGACAAGTCAGTTCCAGAATGTGTAAGAATTTATTTGTCTCATCTTCATTCAGACATGGGTGAATAGGTGGATTAGGATCCTAGTAGTTGGCTGGCCTCCAATTTGGCAGAAAGAATACTGAATGGGATATGGCACTACATTCCTGCATAAGGGCATCTTGGGGAGAGATATATGTAGTTTGAGTGATTCTTTGGTAAAGATATATATATATATATATATATATATATATATATATATATATATATATCAATCAGTGATTCCC
>NC_058132.1:271273741-271286241 GCF_016433145.1 Gracilinanus agilis
CATTCAAGGCATCTTTTTGCAGGGTATAAATGAAGTTCAACTTTGGAATTCCTCCAGATTTATCTGCTCTGATAAATGCATTGGCCATCTCTGAGTTACAGGGACCTTGTCCTTTAATTGGACTGCCAAGTCTTTTTCTCAGTTTTAATATGAAATAGCCAAACCAAGAAGCACTAAAAAAGAATAATCATTAGTGCCTAAAAAATAGTCTTGTGTTATATTTGATTCAAGTTATTTCCAGTTTACCCAAATAATCAGTGTGGCAAGGCAGACTTTACAGGAGAGGCAGAGGTCGATTTAGGGATGGAATAAATAGGAAGGGAGGAGAAAGGAAGGGAGGTTGGTATGAATTCACACTATTGTTGCCACTCAAGTAGAGGTACAAACATTGAGACTATGTACTTGCTAAAATGTTCCTCCTATAGCCCAGAGGAGATACAAACCAACAAAGGCACACACTTTTCAACTTGAAGCTTTTTTTTTTAATCCCTAACTCCTGTTCTTGGGCTCAGTTATTGCAGTCCATATGGCATGTCACAAATATGTACTGAATTGGGACTACTTTGATACCAAAGCACAATGGGAGGATTTACAGATATAACATCTGCCTTAACTTGGAATTTTTTCAATCTCAAAGGTTTGTGTCTTACTCTAGGCATTATTTTTCTCTGTCTTCCATAGAAGATAATTTCAGAATTTTAAAGTAATGATAATCTCCTTACTGCAAACAAAAAAAAAAGTAATTAAGAGGAATACAATGACTCCATTGTGTTTTTTTAAGTGACCTGTGTAAACAGAAAATGGAGTTTACACAACTTGTACTAATGATAGGTCCCAACTAATTGAGACAGGCTTGTACAAATATGTATTTAGAGCTTCTCTTCAAAGTTCTCTTAATTAGGAATATATTTTTAAATGTTGGTTATATACTAGGAAATTAGGAAAAACCCTTTCCATCATTTCAGAAGAACATAGAAACTTAAAATGGGTTGTAATCTAAGAATTAATTTAGTCCATTTTCTAACTCAGTGCAGATACACACTCATGCATGGAAGCTGAGCAGATGGTCATTTGTCATTTGTCTATAGGTATAACTGTTCTTTGGATAATTCAGAGAACTTTTTCGGTAATTTGCCATTGACCAATTAAGAGTTATATTATCTCCTAGTTTGATGATCAGGTTGCATAATCTTGCTTTATTAAATCTATCCAATTATGTGATAGGAAATGAAGAATTTATCACGTAGACCTTTTGCCTCACTGGTAGCCAATATCGCAAAAATTAATATTATATAAACCAGAACAGTCAAACAGATCAACTCAAACATAATTCTAACTTAGTTTTGTTTTTTTCCACTCAAAGGAATTCCTCAAGAAACTTTCAGTTTCTTAAGAGAGCATGCTATACACAGTTGGCATTAAGTAGATATAATTCTTTTCTGGGGCTCTGTGTGGATGTTTGGCATTTGAATTTCTAACTGAAAAAATACCTACTTATACTTTCAGGAGCAGAGAAATCAACCTCAAATTTCTAAGCTTTGAATCTACCACAGTTGTACTTTTTCATTTTATTGGAATTCAGAAGACTTTAGAATTAGTTAGTGATCAAATAAATGACTTGCCAATTTCACTCTTATATGGATTCAAATTTGCAAGAAATGCTTCTACTAAGTACTTAGATATGAAATACATAGAAGCAAAATCTTCATGTCTGACAAAAGCTTAAGTAAATGCCTTCCCAATCTCCCTCCATCCTATGGCTAATTATACATAACTGAATTTCATACTCTAAATTCCAAATAAACTTCCATGATTACTGTTTCCCCCCAAACCAACATTCAATCTGCCACATCTATAAGTTGCTTCCTATGTTCAGACAATACTCCCTTGTCATGTCTGCCTCTTTTAGCCCTTAGCAGCCGTCCAAGCCCAGTTTATATTGCTCCTCTCCCAGAAAGACTAAACTTCCTCTCATCCCTCAGGTTGCTGGTGCTTTCTCCTTCCTTTATTTATTTATATCTATATATTTATCTCTGTTTGTGTGTGTGTGTGTGTGTATGTGTGTGTGTGTGTGTGTGTGTTTATTTTGGCAGTTTAGTGTACAGTGGATATAGTATCAGGCCTGGAGTCAATAAGATTCATCTTCCTGAGTTCAAATCTAGCCTTAGACTTACTAGCTGTGTAGCCTGGGGCAAGGCACTTAACCCCATTTGCTTCAGTTTCTTCTCTGTACAGTGATCTACAGATGGAAATGGCAAGCCACTCAAGTATCTTTGCCAAGGAAACTCCAAATAGGAACATTAAGAATTAAATAATTAAAAAATGACTGAATAACAAAATATATTTATCTATTCATCTCATATTCCTATGGTGCAATAAAAATACCTTGAAGACAACAATTATTTTTCATTTTGTCCTTATGTTCTTAGTACCCAACATAATTGCCTGAATATAATTTTTACACAATAAATATTGGCTGGTTGATATCAGGCTGTAAAAATGATTTTGTAGAATCTTTCATCTACCCCTTATATGAGTTACTGAAAACTTTTTCGAGAGCTTTATTGAAGAAAGTTCTAAAGATGTGAATAGTTCTCTGGAAACAATATTTTTAATCTGAGGACCTTAAAGTTCATGTTCAAGATCTATATGTTACTGTTAATATTTTAGTTGCAGAAATTGAGACATGTAGAAAATATGAAAATCCACATAAGATTTTAATACATTAGTGCCTAAAGGAAATCGATTTCAAGACTTTTATTGTGTACAAAGTAAATAGCTAAATACTAAAGTAGTTTAGTTGATCAACTGGTTGTTTGTTTAAGCAATAAAAAAATAACATTTTTTAAAATTTTGTTTTGTTTTAGATAAAAATATTTTAGATTGACTTTTATTGTCAGTAAACAAAACATACATGCTATAATAGAGCAGGAGTCTGGTGAGGTGTAGTCCACTGATATCTGATACCAATCCCCAAAAATCTTACAATCAATTGGGGAATTCCCAATTTAATTTAAAATTTGATTTAAAAAATACTTTGATAACTGTATTTCAATCTAATTAGCTTCCTTAAAAGTCCTCTGTATTTTATTTTTTAATAATTATTCTGAGAAAGGATAAATAGATTTTAACAGATTGCTAAAAGGATACATGACACTAAACAATGTAAATATCCACCATTATGGATTGAACTGCCAATACTGACATTAATGTAGTGTTTTAACATTTGCAAAACCTCTTTGTATAATTTTTTTTCATATAAATAAGCCATACCTCAACCCTGTGAGATGGAAACTGTAGGTATTACTCCTATATTACAGATGAGGAAACAGAGATTTAAAGAGAAGAAGTGACTTGATTTTGGCCAGTGAGATAATAGACACAAGATTGAAACACATTTTCTTAACTAAAAGTCACGTATCCCTAACTATTACAGCATTCTGTATATAAGCTTTTGTATCCTTCATTTTCCATCATATAAGTGACTTGGATAATCCTGATTCCTTATAGATGGTAGTCATGGTAAGAGGTACATGGGCAGAAAATATTAGCATTATAATTGCATGTTATTATGATAAAAAATCTATACTACTCATGCACATTGTGCAACTCTGAAATTAGAAAACAAAAATTTTGCTTTTTTTAAAAAAGTTTTTTAAAGTACATTTGTGTTAATTGAATAAATGCAAATGCTACATCCAAATTCAAGTCTAAGAATAAAATATTGATCATGCAAAGTTAACCTCTATACTTTTCACATGGCACTTGGTACTAAAAGTATTCAATTTGACAGTGATTTTTATTTATAGGAAATAGATAATCCATGTATTCAAGCTCTATTGCATTTCTGAGTAGTAGGGGTTAAACTTAGACTGAAATATAATATGTTTCTGTCTTTCTTTTGAGAAAGATATATTGGACGTGTGCAGTTAAGAAACCATCTAGTTTCTCCCTTTCCTCCCACTGCCTCCTCTATAGACTAACAATATTAACTAAGGGCCATAAGCTTTCCGAATGAAAAGGAAACTTATGTCTGGGCTTACATGGTGACAGAATTTCATTTGAATGGGGAATACTGACAAGGTCTTGATCTTCTATAAATTCCAGTCTGAGAAAACCCAGTTCACATTCTGGCACTCAGCATTTGAAGTGAATTACTTGTACTTGTCAACTCACTTCTCACAGACAAACAAGTGGGCAAACTTAAAAAAAAAAATTACCCAGAAGTACTTTGGCCTTAGAATTGAAGTTGAAGTAGAAAGTGAATTATAGCCCACTAATCTTCCTACATAAAACATGGTTATAGAGAGTTAACTATGTGCCAGTTGTTAGTTTTTGTTTCTTCTATTTTCTTTGGTTTTGAGTTTGCATCTTTCATTTCACAAATATTTATCTGTCATTAATTAACTTTACTGTCAACCCAGAGTTTACCAAGATTGAAATCACAGCATGCATCTCCTCTCTGAGTCCTTAGTTCATTGATGTAATTGAAGACTTTTTTAATTGTGTATTTTTAATACTAAGTAAATTCTGCAATTTAAAGCAGTTTAGTATACAAAACATAGCATAAAAGTACAAAAAAAATCCAAAGAGGAAATCCCCCTAGCCCTTAATTCTGTTACCTACTAGCCTCACACATATATATCTTAGGAAAGCTATGCTTTAAACAACATTTACTGAACATTTAAAATCATAAAAATCACAAGTTTTTATGCAGAAGATTATTATCTACCAGATAAGTTTCAAAATGCCAATTAATATCTAAGCACCTATTCTGGTTGGTGTTCAAATATCAGTCGCTTTTTTCTCAAAAGTGAATACTTGCAGTGCTCTCAGTAGGAATCCCAAGGTCTGAAGTACAAAGCACTTCCTTGGTTGAGCTCTTAAACAGCAGCAGCAAGCTAAGGACTGGCCAAAAAACCATAGCAATAAGAAAAAATCTGAATGTTTGTTCACCATGTTTCATCCATTCAGAGATCTTTTTTCCACTTAATATTTTTCTCTACTTAACCTACTGGGTTTTTCCTTCATTTAGCTTTGCTAAAGTCAAAGTTTTCTTCTCCTTCTAATAAAAGAATATCTTTCATTATTGATGAAGTTACATAATCCCATTGATGTGACCACTCTTTTCAGGAATTCTCTAAATCTTGGCTCCATTTTTCCACTTTCTCCACACATACTCCTTGCCTAAGTTGCTTAAGCAAAACCAAAAATAAAATGTCATTATAAGGTGGCCAAACCTCTAGTGATTAGAATTTTCTAAACTAGTTAGATTAGTCTTTCAACAACAGATAAAGTCGGGATGGTTCTGGTCTTGAAGTCCTTAGATTTTCATTGAGTCTGCCAGATCTTGTTCTCTCCCTACGTAGCTGTTGAGAATCCAGGCTTCTCTTCACATAATAAAGTGTCCCTGGAGTAAAATATTAGTGGAAAAGTAAAGGAAAATATCACAACAAAGATAAAATAATTGAGAATTTATTTTTTTATTGTATTTTTTTCAGATTATATTTCCATACAATTTTTTAATGTTTGTTTTCTGATAATTTGCAATCCATGTCCTCTCTCTCTTCCTTTCATCCTTCCCCTCTTCCTAAGAAGGCAGATCTATGACATAACTTGTGCATGTATTATCATAAAATATATATTTATATGTTCATCATTTTGTGAAAGAAGACACATATAGCAAACACTAGAGAAAAATTCATAGAGGAAATAAATTAAAGAATGGTATGTTTCAACTTGCATTTGGACTCCATCTATGCCTTCTGTGGTGATAGATATCCTTTTGTTGTCATGAACATTTGTAGTTTTCCTGGATCCTTGCATTGCTGATAATAGTTAAGTCATTCACAGTTGATCATCATAATTCATTATTGTGGTTACTATGTACAAAGTTATCCTTGTGCTATTCACTTCACTTTGCACTGTTTCATATAAGTCTTTTCAGGTATTTTTGTGATCATATTGTTTGTCATTTATTATGGGACAATAACATCTCATCACAAACATATACAACTTATTTGGCCATACACTACTTGATTAACTTCCACAAAAAGAGCTGCTGTCCATATTTTTGTACAAATAGGTTCTTTGCCCTATCTTTAATTAATTTGGGTTACAAATCTAGTAGTGGTATTATTGGGTCGTAGGGATTATATCATATTATGGCCCTTTGAGCACGGTTTCAGATTGTTTTTCAGAATGGTTGTATCAGTTTGCAGTGCCACCAGCAGTGTATTAGTGTCCCAGTTTTTCCATATCCCTCTCCTGCATTTATCATTTTCCTTTTAGACTGAGCATTTTAAAAGTAATTTTGTGTTTTAATACATATACATGTATTTTAAAGCTAGTTTATATACTTTTTATAATTCTTACTATAATTCTCATAAAAATTCTTCTATAGTAAAGGATCCTTCAATTGCTTTTCTTTATTAGTATAATAATTACATTAATATTTAAAGGACAGATAACAGACTGACATTTTTATTATAGCTTTAAAACAAATTCTTTTTAAATTTTGTCTAAATAAATCATAGGATATTTTCTTCTCTAGTTTCAATTGTGCTAACCTTTCCCCATGTATTTACATTTTATAAACCTTTAATGATTATTTTTTGATTCCTGTCTCAATCTCTTTTTAGTTGTGAAGTTCAGGACCAAATAGAACTCCAGTAAGCATTTGAACAATGCTCATGATAAAAAAAAGTAATATTATATCTAGAAATGCTTTATATTTGTTTGTACATCATTGCATCATTGATGCTTTCTAATGGCTTTATGAACATAATTTTTCATTGTAATTCCAAAACGTAATGGAAGTGCCCTTCTCTTCCACACTTCAGAGGATGTGCAGATACCTTCTGTTTGCTATTGCTTACCATGTGACTTTTAATTGGTTGCTTAGCTGGATCTAAGGATGCATGTGAAAGGCTTAAACAGAAAAACTCTCTCTTTCTTCCTTTATGGTTTTCAAGTAAAGAGGAGCTTTCACTCAGATAGGAAGAGAAGGGAAAGGAATGAGTTAGCAACATAAAGCAGCATTGGCTGCCTTCACTCTTTACCTGGCCACCATGTGGCCATGGACCAGTTGCCTGTGATTCTTCTATCCCTCTTATATTTATTTATTTTTCTTGATCTTGTGTGAATAAGAAGCAGAGATAGACAGAAGATTGTTAATAACTTGTGAACCTTAGAAGGCCAGAAGAGGTGTCAGAGAGCTCCAGCACAACAACTTGAGTTTCTGAACTCTTTATTTTTTTATTATTTGTAGTTTATTTGTTCCTTTATCAGAGTTAATAATTAAAAATAAATAATTTATAGCGTTCTTCCCTACAATGCTACTTATGTCTCTATACCTCTGTGACAGCTTACATGATGAAATGAATGCCACTCCTCAACTTCAGAAAAGTTTTTGTCTATCCACCCCATTCATGTTGCAAGAGATGGATGTTTCAAATGTATGACTACACAAAGAGGACATGGTATTAGTGGATGATTCAGAATTAAATTATGCTGCATAAATTTGAAGTTTGACTATATTGTAATTTCTTTACAAACTTTGTTGAAAATTTATATTATTTCCCATAAACACAATGGTTTAATATTCACATGATGTTTCTAAAATTCAGCTCTGGTCAGCAAGAAGCCTAGTCCCTTAAGTAGTAAAATAAATAATAAAAGACAATCTGCCCTCTTTACCCTTTCATTACAAGAAATTAAGACAAGAAGTTAGGATGTGTTTATCACCAGAATGCTCCATTGTCTAAAATTGTATGAAATAGCATCTATTACTATTGTTTCTCATTTCCCTATTTTTTAAAATTTCAACTACTGTCCATATAATGCCAAACTTGGAATTTACATGAAAAACAAACAAATAAAACCAGAAGAGAAAGTCCATTTGACTCTTGCAAATCTGAATATGCAAATATTTACAATTTAATGTAGGAGTTAGTTTTGGAAAGATTTCATATGGTCAGTCAACAAACACATTAAATGCCTAACAATGGGCCAGACAGTGTGGTAAGTGCTGGAGAGACAAAGGCAAAAGGCAGTCTCTCTAATTGAAGTTTAGCATTTCATTCAAATATGAATTAACTTATTCTGAAAAGGGGCTCATAAGCTTAAATAGAATCCCAAAGGGGGCTATGATATGATCAGGTTAATAACTCCTGAACCTTGGATTTAATAGTATTTCAGGTTGTTTCATCTATACAGATAAACAGAAAGACCCTCTAAGTTGTACACCTGTTCCTCATTTTAATAGCCCCCATATGTCCTATCTGAAATCTTGCCAGTAAAATCAAAGGATCTAGATTTGTGCTTGATTAATTTTGCTCCATGAAATCCACAAGAAAAATCTCAACCACTTCAGGAGGAAAATTTAAGTTTGCATAAACATTAGAAAGGAAAATGAGATTTTTCTGAAATATTTTCTTTGTGATAAGATAGAAAATTATTTTTTAGTGTAGCAGTTTCTGGAATGAATACTTGGGGTGGGAGGCTTTCTGTAAAAAAACAAAGGCAGCACATTGACATTAGGGTAAGCTAGTTTGGTGGGTTACAGTATTTTAGTGCTGAAGTCAATACCACAGATAACATTTCTTTCCATGATAGTTAATGTCATTCTTTCTCCAATGGCAAATGTTTTTCAAACTTAGATATACATCCTCAAAATTTATACTTTTTCACTTCAGAAACTTCAGAGCCATTGCCACATTGATAAGGTAATAAGAAGCACCATCCAATTTGGAGATATCTAGATCCCAGCTGAAAGTCATACCTAATAACCCAGGTAGCATATTTTTATTATGCCCATCAACTACATTTTGAACTTTATTTTATAAAATTCCAGCATCCTGTTTTGGAAGAATGGATAAAATTTATTCCACATTTGTTCAAATATTCAACACTGGAGAATTCATCTAACGTATTCTTTCTAGATGAATGAGCCCATAATGACTTTAATGAAGAGAAGTACAATTATTAACTTGAACACTGACTTCATACTCAATCTCGATATTTTAATGATCTATTAACATTATTATTATTATTATCGATATATCCAAAAACAAACTGATCAATGACAAACATTTATTAAGCACCTACTGTGTGCCAGGAACTGTGCTAAACATTGGATTCACAAATGCATGTGAAAAGTTTTTAAAAGGGTGCAATTGCTATATACATGCATATTAGGTATTATTTAAAGAAGAAATTACAAATGTAGATTTTAATTCATCAATTAAAAAAATTGAATTAAGACTAAAATTTAATTAAGACTAAAATTGTTCAATAGCACACAAAGAGTTGGGTTCAAGACCTGGGTTCAAATTCTACTTCTGACACATATTGATTGTTAAGACTGAGCAAGTCACAACCTCTAAATTTCTCCAGCAACTATTTTAGATGAAAAATTTCAGAGCAAATATTAACCTAGCAAAGAAAGTTTACTGTGTCAATAAATTTTCTTGAGTCAGTGAGTTCTGTCAAAGTTTCATTTCTTTTTATCTAAACAGGTTGTTTTTATGATGTCAACAAAGGTTTGTTTCATTTTTTAACTTAATTTATAAGTGATGGACTTTTGGTTGGACGCAGATATAGACAGTTTTAGAAACTTTTTTTTCCAAGTTACAGAAGTAGCAGTGAGAATTTTAATTATACAAAAAGAAGATTCATTACTTAAAATATAAAGAATTCTTATGAAATTTAAAGGGAATTCCATTATTTTTAGGGAAGTATTTACTCAGAGTCTCATGAATCACAGTAAAACATGGATTAGAAAGGCTTTTGGGTGGTTAGTTTAAACAAATAAAGTAGAAATTCCTCCATTATGTAGTTAATTTTTAGTATTAAGATTTGTTTATATAGAGAGACAAAAATGACTTAAATGTATAGAATTCTCCACAGCTAAGTCAGTAGTTTAACAATAAGTGTTAACATTTGTGTTTTACCAAGAAATTGTTGCTAAAATTAATAATTGTTTAGAAATTTAATAACATGTATTATTTGCAAATATTTATTTAATTAACCTACAGTGTCTCTTTTTAGCTTTTAATGATCACTAATTAATAATATTTAAAAGAAATATAGGTTATTTTTATCTCTATTTCACAGAAATGAAGGAGTATTGTCATAAATAGAGTATTTAGACAGTTTTTTATTCTTATAGAATTTTTTCTCCAAAATCAAAATCAAAATTCCAGATATGGGATATTCATAACCAAATTCTCAAATGTGATTTGTTATTTTTCAAAGCAAGAGAACTTGAGTGTCCTATATAAATGATATTTTTGGTTGTTGTTGTAGTACACAATTTAATTAAAAAGATCATTTAATTGAAAAGAAAAAAGAATGATAACTGAATATGCTTATTTTTGAAAATGTCACAGATTTTTGGTGTTGTTCAATTCTTTTTGTTATTCACTTTGCTTGACTCTTTGTGAACTCATTTGGTGTTTTCTTGGCAGAAATCCTAGCATGGTTTTCCATTTTCTTCTCCAGCTCATTTGACATATGAGAAAACTAAGGCAAACAGGGTTAAGTGACTTGCCCAGGGTCACACAGCTAATAAATGAGATGAGATTGAACACAGGATGAGTTCAATGAACACGGTATGAGTTCTTCCTGACTTCAGGCCCACTTATTCTATTTACTATGCAACCTATCCGCCTTTAGTACACATTACTCTTCTTCATACACGATAGTTCAGCAAAACTGAACTATTTGCTATTACTAGATATGGCATTTTATTACCTACTCGATACCTTGGCATAAGCTGTCTGTCCCCAGTGCCTGAAAGATCTCAACTCAAATGCAGCCTCCTTTGTGTTACTTATCTTGAACTTCTATTTGGGAGTGCCTAAAATCCAAAATGCTTATTGAGTGAATATGAAAATATCATTTTTTCTAAGCAAACTACCTAATAATATCTCTTTTCAAAGGAAATATTACATTAAAAGTCTTGTTTCTACCTAGCATCACTGACTTAAGAGTTGAAGAGTCAAAGAAATTACTTAGTCCAATCATCTTCTTTTACAGATAACTGAGAACCAGAAGATTAAATAATTATTTCAACCAAATTGTATTTTTTGTCTATTTAAATGTTGTTTAAATGCCTATTTCCATCTCCCTCAAAGAATAAAGTCTCTCCAAGGGCAGAGACATTAAAGAAAATCTAAGTTCCTATACTCACATCTAACAACGCTTTACATAAAGTAGGAGTTTTTACAGAATTTACATAAAATGACATTAAAGTAATTAATGCTTGTTGAATTTAATTGAATTAATTTATTAAGGGAGTGGCAGGTGGTGGTAAACTGGATGGAGCAGTAGGCTTGAAATCAGGAAGACCCATCTATATAAGTTCAAATCTAGCTTTAGAGATTTAATAGCTGTGTGACCTTGGACAAGTAACTTAACTCTGCTTCAGTTTCCTTGTCTATAAAATGAGCTGGACAAGGAAATGATAAACTATTCCAGTATCTTTGTCAAGAAAACCACAGATGCGATCACAAGGCATCATATATGACTAAAATTACTGAATAGACATAATTAAGGGATATCTATCTCTCTATATGTGTGTATGTATACATACACAAACATATATACATATATAATACATACACACATACATATAGATATATATAATATCTACAAGACAAAAAAGTTAACAACACACAAACACTTTTATATAAAATGAATTCTCATCAACTTAGGGAGTAACCTTCCCAGAAAAGAAAAATAAAAAATACAAATGTTGATACATTGAACCTGTGGAAAATAAGGAGTTAAGTTCCTGCAATCTATGTAAACTGTAATCTTTTGCTAGAGATTACTGAAAATATACTTTTCTGAATATAATTCATACAATTCTATACAATAAAACATTATTTTTGGCAATGCACATACCTTCCTACCATTAGTAACCATGAAATGATCCATAAAATGTAGTTCACAAAATAAAACTGGTAACATGCAAAACATTTTTTTCTGTTAGAGAATTCTGTGAGCTTTTATACTGCCATCTCAATTTAAAAAAATTCAGATATTTATTTTTCATGACACATGAAATCTATAGTATCATAAATATTGTAGAACAAATAAAATTCTTAAAGCTGAAATATTTTAATCTGATTTATATATAACACCTTTATTTTATCACTAAGCCTCATCACTAACTTTGTACTCTTGGATTTAGAGCCCAAAGGACTTGTACTATACCTTGAGGGCATCTTGAATTTTATAGACCAATATGAATTCATATTGACTTAAGCAATTATCATTTGGGGGTCCAACCATTCAATGAATTGCTAATTCACCTATCACTATAATAATTCTGCCCATATTTCTACAACTTGAACACAAGAATAATATAAGGTATTATGTGAAAAGATTCCTGTACTTACATTTTCTTTGATACCTCAAATATCCAATTATGATTAAATCCAATAATGATTAAAACACTGCCCCTGCTCCTTAGAAGCTTACTTTGCTTCTTT
>NC_058132.1:271291241-271316136 GCF_016433145.1 Gracilinanus agilis
ACACCATTTTAAGGACTCTTCAGCGAAGAGAAAGACCAACTACTTTGCTGACTTGATATAATTAATCGACTGGCTTGACTGACACTTTTCTATGACATAATAGTTATGGATGCCTCACGACAATCTATTCTTCTCCATCTCTTTCAAAGACACATATGTTCATCAAGACTTAGATTGGGTTGTGACACATGTAAAATCCAGTGGAAATAAATACATTGGCTATGGGGGGAGTGGGTTTGGGGGGTTGGAGGGGAGAGTAAGAACATGAATCATGTAGGCATGGAAAATTTTTCTAAAAAATAAAATTTCAAATAAAAAAGACTTAGATTTGAAAAGGACCTTAGAGTTCATGCAGTCTCCCTTTAATACAGAATTGGAGTCAATTCAACTGAATAAGCATTTACTTGGCATGTAGCAACCACTGTGTCATCTACTCAAAACACAAATACCAAAAGGATACCATCCCTGTTCTCAAAAAGTTCATATCCTATTAAAAAGAAACAATATGATTAATACATGTTAGATAGATAAGAATAAATATGATGGGGCAAGCTTTTTCAGGGAGAGGAGTAGAGGAGCACTAACAATGGAGTGAATTTGGAAAGACTCCTCGTAGGAGGAAAACTAGGAAGTGAGTGGATTTAGGCAGTTCTAAGAAGCACTGGGGAGGAAAGCAAGCACCCAGGCATCAGAACTTGACTATGCAACATCATGTTATGGCATATGAGGTATTGTACAAGAAAGAGTAAGCAGAACAGATTGGTAGGAAAATAAAGTTTGCAAGGTACAGAAATACAAAATTCACCTGAAAAGGAAAACTTGAGCCAGATGGTAATGGGTTTAAAACTCCAAAGAAATGCATTTCTATTGTATTCTAGAAGTGTTAGAAAGCCAATAAAGAAGTTGCTCTAGAGGGAAGTGACATGGTCAGACTTGTTCTTGAGGAAAAATCAATTTGGCAGCAGTGTGGAGAGCCTAAAGGCAGAGATAACAATTAAAAGGCTACAGCAATAGCATAGGCAAGAGATGAAAGCTTGAAATAAGGTAGAGAGACCATGTGAAGAGAGAGATAGAGGAAAAAAATATGGGTATAAGAAATGCTGAGGAATCTTTTTTACTACAACTTTGACAGGTAGTAATTCCGTCTTGGCTTGGACTTTCTCAATAACGGAAGCCCTTTGCTTTGTAAGGCAGAATATCCTATTGTTGGACATCTCCACTATCTTAATATGTCTTTCTGCCTGATTGAAGAAGCACTTTTGATATCAAGGGAATCTGTCACATTGGTGAGACAGGGGCAAGGGTTCTATTTCTTGTAAGATTGTAAAATCTGCAGTAGGAATACAAATGCTATTTAAATACTGTTGGTATAGTAGGGCTATAAACTAACATAGATTGGCCATAGCTTTGGATTATAGACTATATCTTGGAGTTAATTTTATAAGATAACATATTTATATTTCATTATAGCCTCTATTTGGCAAAACATATGTACTGTGCAAGTTGTTATACTTTTGGTAACAGAAATTTTTATTTCCTTTGTTTATTGTTATGCAGGGAAAAGTGTCACATTCACAGAAATAAGGCAAAATTCTCTTTCCAGTTGGAATATAGTGTGTATTTAAGATGACAGTTTTAAAGATACAGTACATCAAGAAGTGCCATATTTGAAAAGCTGGACTGGAACATGTAAAATTATATTTCATGACTGAAAAAAGTGTCATAAAAAGCTCCCTATTGTAGTGCAGAGGTACAATCAACCCTGCAAAAGGCTAATTGAAGAATTTCTGTGTTTTTGCTTGGTGTTCCTTGGTCCTCCTCTGTTATATTTGCTTTTTATTCATTACCTGAAAAGAAGCTGTTGATTATAATTTCTTTTTTCTTTTTCAGTTGTTTATTTATATTTCCCCTTCTTCCCCCCTGTAATTGATTGTACCTCTGCATTACACTATATAATAGTTTTTTAACTCATCTAATTTACTGAATATCTTCTTTCTTAGGAGGAAAAATTATTACTTGCAGTATAAGCTATAGAAAGCTACACAGATTTAGAATGGCAGAAAAATAAGTGATATTCTCACAATTATCTTCAGAAACTTCACTCTATATTATTTGTTAATGGCTGTAGCTTCAATATGTAGTCTCAAAACCCTTGACCTGATCATTGTGAGTGAATATTTTACAAATATTCCATTTATTTTCTGATTCCCTCAATCTTGTTCTGCTTAGATTGTTTCTATTTTATGTGTTTCTTTACTTTGCTTTCATATTTCTTTTCTTTGCATCATTACTATTTCTTTAAACATATATTGCTATCTCATATCCCTCTTTTAGCAGAATGTAAACTCCTTAAAGGCAAGGACTAAATGATTCAATGAATGAATGGGGAAAATTTATTAAGGAAGCAAAATATGCCAAGAACTATGCCTAGCATGTGTAATGTAAATACACAAGAACCATAATCTCTACCCTCAAGGAGCTTTCATTCTAATGAAGGAAAAATTAAATATTCTGGGGAATGTTAGCCAAGGATTAATATTTTTGGATAGAGAAGTAACAGGAACAATCAATGGAGCCATGAGACAATTGATTGACATGTCTGGGAATAATAACATCAGTCTGATTATTATTTCTACTCATTCAATCAAGAATTGCTATGTGCATAGTGTTGTACAAAATGCTGGTAATCAGGAAAACAACCAAATCAAGTCAAACAAACAAAAAACCTTCCTGACATCAAATAATTTATATTCTTTTGGAGTAGGCAATATTCAAAAAATTATATACATACAAATATGCAAAGTATAAATGGAAAATAATCCCATAAAGAAGGTATTGGGGTGGTAGAATATACAAAAGAAAATAAAATATAAGAAGGCTGAAAAAGGAATGATAAGTTGGCATGTGAAGCCAAACAGAGGCAACACTACATGAAGAAGAGATGTTGTAAAAGTAGAAATAATAAGATGTGGCAATGGATCGAATGCCTGAGATGAATGCTAGTGAGGAGTCACACTACTAGAAGTCTGAGTAACTGGAAAGATAATTATGTGCCTGAAGGTAATAGGAATTTTGGCTATACCATTCCTGGGCATTGTCAATCTCCACTTTTCCCTCTTGTTCAAGAATGTTGGGGCAGTTTTCTTATATAATTTCCTTAGGATGATGTCCAGGCTTTTCCTTTTGTCATGATCTTCCTATATTCCAATAATTCTTAAATTTTTTTTCTCAATCTGTTTTCAAGATCTGAGGCTTTTTTTCAATGAGGTGTTTCATATTTTCCTCAATTTTTCATTCTTTTGATTTTGTTTTATAGATTTTTGCTATCTTGTGAAGTCATTTGCTTCTAGGTGTTGGGTTCTAATTGACTGAATTTAATTGCTGGCTTTTTGGTCATCTTTCTCCTAGTCTGATTTTCTTTGTAGGTCATCTTTCACCTTCTTTGCCTCATTATCAAGCTGGTCAATTTTGGCTATCAAGACACTATTTTCTTATCTATAATGTTTTTTTTTTAAAACCCTTATACTTCGGTGTATTGCCTCATAGGTGGAAGAATGGTAAGGGTGGGCAATGGGGGTCAAGTGACTTGCCCAGGGTCACACAGCTGGGAAGTGGCTGAGGCCGGGTTTGAACCTAGGACCTCCTGTCTCTAGGCCTGACTCTCACTCCACTGAGCTACCCAGCTGCCCTCAAAACACTATTTTCTTGTTTTAATTCATGTATTTTCTTTTCCCAATTGTCTTCAGCCTACCTTAATTGTTTTTTGAGTTCTTAGGTTAATTGAATTTTGAGTTCTTGAGTTAATTGAATTTTGAATTCTTTGAAAGCCCATGTCCAATTTGCTGGAGTTTCTGTATTTTTTCTTGGTGTTACTTGGTCCTCCTTTGTTACATTTGCTCTTTATTCATTACCTGAATAGAAGCTGTTGATTATAATTTCTTTTTTCTTTTTATGTTGTTTATTTATATTTTTCCCTTCTTTCCCCCTGTAATTGGCTGTAATCTTGATCCTCTGGTTATTTGCTGGGTCTGTGGGTTTGGACTATTCTGTCCTGAAGGGGCTTCTTCTCTGCTCTGCTGATTGACTAGGTTAGGCTGATGGTTTTAATGAGCCCTGAGGTCATATCTTTCCAACCTGGCAGAACAAGCTGAAGGTGGAGGTGCTCATAGCTACTTTCAATATGGTCTTTGGGGAGGGGTGTTCAAGCTTCCCTGCCCTCTGAAGACTTCTTATCTTCCCTATTTATAAAATTATTCCAGGCCAGAGTTGATCTGCAGAACTAGATGTGCCCTGAGGCCAAAATTTGAGAAAGGGTAGAGGGCAAGATGGAATGTTTTGGTTTAACTAGGCTGTCCTCTCTATGCTTCTCCTCCAGCTGCCTACCTACCATCTGTGTTCAAAGCCTTGAGCTTGGCATAGCTATGCCAGCAAGGTACTCCCTCTGGATTAGCTCCTTTGACCACCAAGAGATTCCAGGAACCACTGAAACCTCAGCATGGTAGGTGGGGGAGGGGTCTTGGGATCTTCCTTTTTCCTTTCCCTCAGGCTTTTTTGCCATAACTTTTAAGTTGAGTCCAGCAGAAGGGTTCCCTAGCTCTGTCCTGTTGTTAGATTTGGTTTTCTGTCCCCTCAAAGCACTTTGTTTTTGATTGGTGTGGAAGGATTTTCAGAGGTCTAGAGTTTTGCTACCTCTAAAACACCATTTTCCCAGAATCTCCCTGATAGTAATAAGGAATTCCTTTTTTTTACTTATATAGAAATTATCTAGTTAATAATCACTACCAACACCATCATCAAACAACATTTGACAAAGGCATAAAAATGTGCAAACCCCAAAACTCCACATTGTTTACAATTTATTTGAAATTATGTAAATATATATATGCTAATATAAATAGCCTCTGCTTTTTAGTTCCCTGTGGATTTGTATTACTTAGACACTTTTTTCACTTGATTTTGTGACTATTTTTTTTAAAAATCATTCTTACTCCCTTTTCTTCTCTTCTCATCTCTTTGAATATTTTCCTAATATTCTTTATATTTCTAATATTTCTCATTTCTAACAACATAATAAAGCCTATTTCATTCAACTATCACAATCTATTCAGCCATTTCTCCCATTATTTGCATTTGTGTTATTTCAAGTTGTTTTGTTATTAAAAAATTTCCTTGAATTATTTTCATACACATACAATTTTTTACCTTTTCAATAATGCCCTTAGAGCTTAATCCTAGTAATGGCAACCCTAGGTCAACAAGCATGAACAGCTTTATGACTCTTTTTTGTTTATTTGTTTTTGTTTTTTTAAAACCCTTAACTTCTCTGTATTGTCTCATAGGTGGAAGAGTGGTAAGGGTGGGCAATGGGGGTCAAGTGACTTGCCCAGGGTCACACAGCTGGGAAGTGTCTGAGGCTGGATTTGAACCTAGGACCTCCCGTCTCTAGGCCTGGCTCTCAATCCACTGAGCTACCCAGCTGTCCCAGCTTTAGGATTCTTAATGCATATTTCCATCTTGTTTCCTAAAAACAACAAATTGTCAGGTCTTGGTTTTGGTTCTTTTTCTGCTATCTATCTTTTCCTGTGTGAATTCATCCCATTACACTCAATGTCACAGTAATTAGCTGTGCATTTCCATTTGCTCCTCTTCTTTCTCCCCCTCTTTCTTTCTTTCTACCACAGATCTCCATTTGACCAATAACTCTCCAATTTTTATCCCTTCCCCCAAATCCTCCCTTATCCTCTCTCTTTTCCCTCCTAGCTCCAAATTGGCCTGCCTTTTTAAAGGTATATCCTCTTATCCTCTCTATCTTTCAAAAATCCCTTCCTTATACTCATAACTATAATATCCTACTTTTTGATATGAGTTTGATTCTTAAAATCCCTTCCCTATTTTTCCTAAGAGTCCCTCCTTAACCCCTCAGCTTACCACCCTTCCTCGTGATTTTACTCCTCTCCACAGGCCCTCCCTTATCCCCATCCCCATTCCTTCCTATTTCTTTATACATTAAAAAATGTTTACCCTTCTAATTGTATATATTATTCTCTCTTTATCTGTGGTCTGATGAGAGTAGGGTTCTATTACCACCAGCCTTCCACGTCATCCTCTCCCTATTCAGAGCAGTTTTTCCACTCATTCTTCCTCCATATGATATAATCATTCCCCCAACTTCCATGTGGATTATTTCACTACCAATTAGTCTCATTACATTATATTTATCTTGTCTTCTATTTTAACATGCCCCTTCAAAATACCCAGGCAATGACGCCATTTTTATGGGACATAGATGGTATTTTACCATAGAGCAATCAAACAATTTGATTTTTTGCTTATGATTAATCCATCAATACCTTTGTATGCTTTTAATAGATCAAATTGTCTGCTGAATTCTGGGTTTCCCCCTAGGAATAATTGAGACTCCTTAAGTTCAGTAAATATGCATTTTGTCCATTTTATAATTATATTGTTTTTCTAGATATGTCTATTTCTAGATTTATTTATTCCTAGATATAAGCTCAGTTCTTTTGCTTAACAAAATATTAGGTTCTATGTCCTGCATTCTTTTGACATTGTGGCTGCTAAGACTTGTATTATTTTGCCTATAGCTACATAGTATTTAATTTGTTTTTTCCCCTTCTTGTTGCTTGTAGTATTTTTTCTTTAACCTGGGAGCTATGGAACTTGGCAATGAAGTTCCTATGCATATTCATTTTTCTGTCTTTGAGGTGATGATCAGGAGATTCTTTCAATTTCTATTTTTATCTTCTGATTCTAAAATTTCTGGGCAGTTTTCCTGCACGATTTCTTGGAATATGATGGCTAAATTCTTTTTTTTTTAGTAACTTTCTGGGAGTCCAACTATTCTCATATTGTTCTTTCTTTGATCTATTTTACAGGTCAGTTGTTTTTGTGATAAAATGTATCATGTTCTCTTCTATTATTTCATTCTTTTGATTTTGCTTTATTACATCTTAAAGTCTTCAGAAGACATTAGCTTTCCCTTGTGGAATTACAGTTCTTTTTTTTAAAATAATTTTTCTTTTTTTAGAAAAGTTATCTTGGTTACATGATTCATGTTCTTACTTTACCCTTCAACCCCCAACTTCCTTCCCCCCACCCCCATAACCAATGCACGTTTCCACTGGTTTTAACATGTGTCATCAATCAACACTTACTTCCAATTTGTTGATAGTTGCATTGGTATAGTAGTTTCGAGTCTACATTCCCAATCATGTCCTCCTCAATCCATGTGTTCAAGCACTTGCTTTTCTTCTGTGTTTCCTCACCTGTAGTCCTTCCTCTGAATGTGGGTGGCTTTCTTTTCCATAAGTCCCTCAGAATTGTTATGCATTGCTGCTAGTACAGAAGTCCATTACATTCTGTTTTACCAAAGTGTATTGGTCTCTGTGTACAATGTTCTTCTGGCTCTGCTCCTTTCACTCTGCATCAAATCCTGGAGGTTTTTCCAGTTCACATGGAATTCCTCCAGTTTAGTATGACTTTGAGTGCAATAGAATTCCATCACCAACATATACCACAATTTGTTCAGCCATTCCCCAATTGAAGGGCATGCCATCTTTTTCCAGTTTTTTGCCACCACAAAAAGTGAAGCTATAAATATTTTCATACAAGTTTCTTTATCTATGATCTCTTTGGGGGTATAAACCTAACAATGGTATGGCTGGATCAAAGGGCAGTCATTGTTTTATAGCCCTCTGAGCATAGTTCCAATTGCAATCCAGAATGGTTGGATTAGTTCACAACTCCAATAGCAATGCATTAATGTCCCAATTTGGCCACATCCCCTCCAACATTCATTACTCTCCCCTTCTCTCATTTTAGCCAATCTGCTAGGTGTGAGGTGATACCTCAGAGTTGTTTTGATTTGCATTTCTCTAATTATTAGAGATTGGGTAATAGTGTGATTTTTTATGCAATTGATTTAACACCTTGTATATTTGGGTAATTAGACCCCTGTAAGAGTTTTTTGTTATAAAGATTTTTTCCCAATTTGTTGTTTTCCTTCTAATTTTGGCTACATTGCTTTTGTTTGTACAAAAGCTTTTTAATTTAGTATGATCAAAATAATTCATTTTATATTTTGTAATTTTCTCTAACTCTTTCTTGGTTTTAAAATCTTTCCTTTCCCAGAGATCTGACAAGTATACTATTCTGTGTTCAGTTAATTTATTTATAGTTTCCCTCTTTATATTCAAATCTTTTACCCATCCTAAATTTATCTTGGTGTAGAGTGTGAGATGTTGATCTAAACCTTATCCCATATTGTTTTCCAATATTCCCAGCAATTTTGTCAAATAGTGGATTTTTGTCCCAAAAGTTGGGCTCTTTGGGTTTATCATACATGTCTTGCTGATGTTACTTACACCAAGTCCATTACACTAATCCTCCCTTCTGTCTCTTAGCCAGTACCATATTGTTTTGATGACCACTGATTTATAGTATGGTTTAATATCTGGTACTGCTAGGCCCCCTTCCTTCATTTTTTAATCATTTCCATTGGTATCCTTGATCTTTCATTCTTCCAAATGAACACGGTTATAGTTTTTTTCCAATTAAGTAAAGAAGTTTTTTGGTAGTTTGATAGGTATGGCACAAAATAAGTAAATTAATTTGTGTAGAATGGTAATTTTTATTATGTTAGCTTGTCCTACCCATGAGCAAACAATGTTTTTCCAACTGTTTATATCTAGTTTTAATTGTTTGGAAAGTGTTTTGTAGTTGTGTTCGTATAATTCCTGTGTTTGTTTTGGTAGATAGATTCCTAAGAATTTTATTTTGTCTAGGGTGATTTTAAATGGTGTTTCTCTTTCTACCTCTTGCTGCTGTGATGTGTTGGAAATATATAGAAATGCTGATGATTTATGTGCATTTATTTTGTATCCTGTAACTTTGCTAAAGTTGTTGATTATTTCTACAAGCTTCTTAGTTGATTCTCTAGGATTTTTTAAGTAGACCATCATATCATCTGCAAAGAGTGATAGCTTAGTCTCCTCATTGCCTATTTTAATGCCTTCAATTTCTTTTTCTTCTTTAATTCCTACTGCTAATGTTTCTAGTACAATGTTAAATAATAGAGGTGATAATGGGCATCCTTGTTTTACGCCTGTTCTTACTGGGAAGGCTTCTAATTTATCCCCATTGCATATGATGCTTTTTGATGGTTTTAGATATATACTGTTTATTATTTTTATGAAAGGTCCCTCTATACCTATACTTTCCACTGTTTTCAGTAGGAATGGGTCCTGTATTTTGTCAAAGGCTTTTTCAGCATCTATTGAGATAACCATGTGCTTTTTTTGTTAGATTGTTGATATGGTCAATTATGTGGATGGTTTTCCTAATATTGAACCATCCTTGCATTCCTGGTATAAATCCCACCTGATCATGGTGGATGATCCTCTTGATCACTTGCTGGAGTCTCTTTGCCAATATTCTATTTAAAATTTTTGCATCTATGTTCATTAGGGAGATTGATCTGTAGTTTTCTTTCTCTGTTTTTGATCTGCCTGGCTTTGAAATCAGTATCATATTTGTGTCACGAAAGGAGTTTGATAGGATTCCTTCTTTGCTTATTATATCAAATAATTTGTATAGTATTGGGATTAGTTGTTCTTTGAATGTTTGATAGAATTCACTTGTGAATCCATCAGGCCCTGGCAATTTTTTCTTAGGCGGTTCTTTGATGGCTTGTTAATTTTCTTTTTCTGATATGGGATTATTTAGGTATTCTATTTCTTCTGCTGTTAATCTAAGCAATTTATATTTTTTGTAAATATTCATCCATATCTCCTAGATTGCTATATTTATTGCATATGATTGGGCAAAATAGTTTTTAATGATTGTCTTAATTTCCCCTTCATTAGAAGTGAGGTTTCCCTTTTCATCTTTATTACTGTTTATTTGGTATTCTTCTTTCCATTTTTTTATTAGAGTAACCAGTACTTTGTCTATTTTATCTGTTTTTTTTTTCAAAATACCAGCTTCTAGTCTTATTTATTAATTCAATAGTTCTTTTACTTTAAATTTTACTAATTTCTCCCTTGATTTTTAGTATTTCTAATTTAGTTTTCATCTGGGGATTTTTAATTTGCTTCCTTTCTAGTTTTTTAAGTTGCATGCCCAATTCATTAATCTTTGCCCTCCTTAATTTGTTAATATATGCACTCAAGGATATAAATTTCCTTCTGAGTACTGCCTTACCTGCATCGCACAGAGTTTGGTAGAATGTCTTTTCATTGTCATTCTCTTCAATGAAATTGTTGATTGTTTCCAAGATTTCTTCTTTTATTGACTGATTTTAGAGAATCAGATTATTTAATTTCTAATTAGTTTTAGATATGTAGAGAAAAATAAATAGGGACAAAAAGGAATACACCAACTTTTCAGCTTGATTTGCCTGTCCACGTGCCCTTACTAATTATTATTTTATTGCATTATGATCTATGAAGGTTACATTGATTATTTCTGCTCTTCTGCATTTGTTTGCAATGTTTCTATGCCCTATTACATGGTCAATCATTGTGAATATACTATGTTCAGCTGAAAAGAAGGTGTATTCCTTTTTGTCTCTATTTATTTTTCTCCACATATCTATTAAATCCAATTTTCCCAAGTCTTCATTCACCTCTCTTATCTCTTTCTTATTTATTTTTTGGTTTGATTTATCTAGATCTGATAGAGGAATATTTAGATCTCCTACTGCTATGATTTTATTATCTATATCCTTCTTGAGCTCTACGAGTTTCTCCTTTACAAATCTGGTTGCTATGCCATTTGGTGCATACATATTGAGCAATGTTATTTCTTCATTGTCTATACTGCCTTTTATCCAGATGTAATTACCTTCCCTGCCTTTTTAAATCATATCTATTTTTACTTTGGCTTTGTCAGAAATCATGATCACCACTCCTCCTTTCTTTTTTTCATTTGAAGCCCAAAATATTTTCTCCAGCCCTTTACCTTAAATCTGTGTACGTCCACCTGCCTCATATGTGTTTCTTGTAGACAACATATGGTAGGCTTTTGGTTTCTAATCCACTCTGATATTTGCTTCTGTTTTATTGGTGAGTTCATCCAATTCACATTCAGAGTTATGATTATCAGTTGTGTAATCCACAACATTTTGGTATCCTCTCCTAGTTCTACCCCTTCTTCTTAGCCTATTTCCTTTTGAACCAGTGATTTGTTTTAAACCAGTAACCCTTGTCCCTCCTTTGATTTATAACCCTTACTACCCCCTCCCTTATTATTTACTTCTTTTTATTTTTAAGGCCTAATTAATTGCCTCCCCCTTCTCCTCCCCTCCCTTTTTTGACTTCCCAACTCCCCTGCACCCCTTGGTTGATCCCTTCTGACTTTCTCAGTAGTGTTAGATAGAGTTCTATAATGGATATAGCTACTTTTCCCTCTCAGGGTTAATTCCACTGAGAGTAAGGTTTAAATATTACCTGTTATGCTCTTTTCCTCTCCTTCTTATAATGGTATTCATTCACTCCCCTTCCCATGCCCTCTTTGTGTGTAATAGAATATCCTATTTTTTCTTATTCATTCAAGTTTCTCTTGGTGCCATCTACTATCCACCCCCCTCTTACCCACCCACCCTTATCATCTTAGACCATTTAGTACTCCAGCCTCTCCCTGTGAATAATTCTTCTAATTACTATAATAGTGGATATTATAATTGTGAGTAGAGTTCATTACAGAGAATTACACATAACATTTCTCCATATAGGGATACAAATAATTAGATCTTATTGAAGCCCTTAAAGAGGCAAATTTAAAAATAAGAGTTTTCTTTCTTTTCCCTCTGTTTCTTATTTACCTTTTCATGTTTCTCTTGGTTTTTGTGCTTAGATATCAAACTTTCCATTTAGTCCTCGTATTTTCTGTGCAAATACTTGGAAATCTTCTATCTTGTTGAATGCCTGTACTTTCCCCTGGAAGTATATAATCAGTTTCGATGAGTAGGTAGGTGATCCTTGGTTGTAGACCCTGTTCTCTTGCCTTTCTGAATACCATATTCCAAGCCTTACAGTCTTTTAGCATGGAGGCTGCCAGATCCTGTGTGATCCTGATTGATGCTCCTTGATATCTGAATTGTCTATTTCTGGCTTCTTGTAAAATTTTTTCTTTTACTTGGAAACTCTTAAATTTGGCTATTATATTCTTGGGGGTTGCCTGTTCTGCGTCTAGTGTAGAGGGTGATCTATGGATCCTTTCAATGTCTATATTGCCCTCTTGTTGAAGAACTTCAGGTCAGTTTTGCTGAATAATTTCTTTTAGTATGGAGTCCAAATTTCTATTAATTTCTGCTTTTTCAGGAAGACCAATGACTCCCAAATTGTCTCTTCTAGACTTGTTTTCTTTATCTGTCAATTTCTCATTGTGATATTTTGTGTTTTCTTCTATTTTATCAGTCTTTTTACTTTGTTTTATTTGTTCTTGCTGTTTTGAGAGATAATTGGGTTTTACTTGCCCAATTCTGGTCTTAAGAGATTGGTTTTCTGCTATAATCTTTTTATTTTCCTTTTAGATTTGGTCTGTCCTGTTTTCCAGCTGTTTTATTTTGGTCTCCAGTTTGCTTATCAATTCTTTTGATTTGGGGGCATTTTTTCGAATTGCTCAATTCTAGCCTTTAGAGACTGCTTTTTGGCTATAATCTTTTGGTTTTCCTTTTCAATCTGGTTTGTTTGATTCTTCAAGGCTTACAGCTAGTCATTTCTGGTCTTCAATTTGCTTATTAATTCATTTGATTTCTGAGCCTTACTTTCCTATTGTGAAATTCTGCCTTTTAAACTGTTATTTTCTTGCCAGATCTCTTCCATCTTTCGCTTAATCTCAGATTTGAATGCTTCAAGAGCTTGTGACCAGTTTCCATTTTTTCGGAAGGTTTGGATATGATTACTTGTTTGTTCTGTTGTCTGGATTTTTTCTGTGTAAAAGTTGTCAAGTGTTAAAGATTTCTTCTTGATTTTTCTCTTCTGGGGTTCTTGTTTCTGGTTTGCCATTGTTAGCCCAGTGCCCTCTCAGCTTTATCCTCACACCCATGGTCTGTCTGTGCTCTTTAGGCTCCTGAGGTCTCAGGACTAGTTGTTCTCAGGTCAAGCTGAAGCTCCTTTCACAGTCTCAGGGCCCTGTTTCCACAGTCATGCACCCCTCTGCACTGGGTCCCTACCCACTGTCCATGCCTGAGCTCAGGACCTGCATCTGCCACTGTGTCTGTGCCTGGGCTCAAGGTCTGTGTTCAAAGTACGTGTGTTCTTTAGCCTCTTGGGGTCTTAAGTCTTGTTGCTCTCAGGAGCATGCCTTGATGATCCCAGGTAGCTGCCAAGGACTTAATGGATGCCCCAAACTTGCTCTAACTCTTGTTCACTGGCTTTGACCCTTTAATGCTACACCCTGTTGTGGGGTCCCTTCATTCTTCTGGATTTGTTTTTATGTCCTCTTGAGGAGTCCTATATGTGTGGGTTAGGAGAGATTAAGCAGCTGCTTTTTACTCTGCTGCTATCTTAACCCGGAACCTGAATTATAGTTCTTATTGGATTATTTTCTTTCTTAAGTGACTGCATCCTTTTTTCCCATTTGTGTAATCTTTCTTTGCAGATGTTATGATGTTATACACAGAGATCCCAGAGGATCAACAAAAAACTAATAGAAATAATTAAAACTTTAGCAAAGCTTCATGATACAGAATGAACCCACATAAATCACCAGTATTTCTATTTACTATCAAAAAATTGTACAGAAAGAGACAGGAAGAGAAGTTCCATTTAAAATAATTATAGAGAATATAAATTATCTAGGGGCATATTTACTAAAACAAACATAGAACTATCTGAACACAAATACAAGACACTTTTTAAACAAATAAAGTGAGACATCAGCATTTGGAAAAATAATAATTGGTCAAGGATAGACTGAGACAATAAGATAAAATGACAATCCTAGCTAAATTTATTTACCTAGTTCAATCATACCTGTAAAATACCCCCAAACTATTTCCTATATACTGGAAAAATAATTAAAAAATTAATCTGGAAGAACAAAAGAATTAAGGACAAAATATGAAGGAAGAAGTACAGCAATACTATATCTCAAATGATACTTTAGAGTGGTAACCATCAAAAGAATTTGGTACTGACTAAGAAATAAAGTAGTGGATCAAAGGTATAGAGTAGGAAATCAACATACAGTAGTGAATGACCATAGTAGCCTAATGTTTGATAAACCCAAAGATCTAAACTTTTTGGGGAAGAATTCACTATTTGACAAAAAATAAAGAACTATTGGGAAAACTGAAAAAAAGCATGGCAGATACAAGTATATAACAAGATCTCACATCATACACAAAGATAAAGTCAAAATGAATACTTGATCCTGAAATAAAAAGTAATAACATAAACAAAGTAGGGGAACATTGAAAAGTTTATTTCTCAGACTTATGGGTGAGGGAAGAATTTATGATGAAACAAGACATAAAAAGCAATGAAAAATGAGATGAATTTAAATTTTTAAAAAAGTTTTTGTACAATCAAGTCAATGCAACCAAGATTAGAAGGGAAACAATAAATTGGGGGGGGGATTATATCAAGTATCTCTGACAAAGACCTCATTTCTCAAATATATATAAAACTGAATTAAATTTAAAAGACCATAAAGCATTACCCATTTGATAATTATCAAAGGATATGAACAGGCAGTTCTCAGATGAAGAAATTAAAACTCTCCATGTTCATATGAAAAAATGCTTATCACCACTGATCTAGAGAAATGCAAATTAGAATTTGAAGGTACCACCTCACACCTATCTGATTGGATAATATGACCAAAAAGGAAAATGATAAATATTGGAGGGATGTGGGAAAACTGGGATACTAATGTAATGTCGATGTTATTCTGAACTGATACCACCCCATTCCAGACAACAACATGGAATCATTCCCAAAGGGACATAAAATTGTGCCTATCCTTTTACCCAGAAATATTGCTGCTGGACTATATCACAAAGAGATCAGAGATAGGGTGAAAGGACTTACTAGTACAATAGTATTTTTAGCAGGTCTTTTTGTATTGTCAAAGAATTGGAAACCTAGGGAGCATCTCTTGATTGGGGTAAGGTTGAACAAGTAGTGGTATATGGTTGTAATGCTCCAATAGACTGAGTTCAGAAAAACCTGGAAAAATTTATATGAACTAATGGAAAGTCAATTGAAAAGAGCCAAGAGAATTGTGTATACACTACCAGAAATATTATACAATTAAAAACTGGGAAGAACTAAACTATTATCAGCAAACAAGGTTCCAAAAAGTCCCAAGGTAATCATGACAAAAAATGCTATCCATAACCAAAGAAGGAACTATTAGAGTATAATCCCAGATCAAAGGACACCACCTTTCACTTTATTTTCTTCCTGAATTTTTATTGTATTTGTGGTATGTGTCTTCTCTCAAATCATGAGGAATATAGAAATACATATTGCATAAAAGCATATATCAGTCTATTTATTGTCAAGGAGGTGGGAGAGGGAGAGAATATAAAAATAGAAAAAAAAGTTTTAAAAATTAAGGAGGAGATGGTATGCAGAAAAGAGTGATCAACATGGTAAAAGGTTTTAAATATATAAGTAAGATAACAGGAAAAGATCACAAAATTTAATAATTAAGGGATAATTTTGAATTTTGGAGAGCAATTTCTATTGATAAAATTAGATGCTAGACTGCAGATGGTTTAGAACAGAGAGAGGAGAGAATGTAGAGGAAACTAAAGTATATGGTTTTCTTAATCAGTTTAAATAAGAAGAGTATGAGAGTTCTAAGATAAAGGCAAGTGGATATAATTATATTCAGTGATGGTATCTTTTTGTTAATTTTTGTTATTTTAAAGACAAAGAGACATTAGTGTGTTTGTAGGTAGCAAGGAAACTAGTAGATGGTGATAGATAAAAGATTAATGAGGCAATGGTTATAATAAAAGGTGATAACTAGAAAATATGGAATAGATTGGGATTGCTTATGTATATAGTAGGGTTTGTATTAACAAGAAGTGTCATCTCTTCACATGAGATAGAGATGGAGGAAAAAGTAGGGGGAGATATGTGAGTTATGTGAAATGAGAAAAAAGGGAGAGGAGGGAGCTTTTGGTGAATGGCTTAATTTTTTTCTTGCAGCAAAGTGTGAGGGAAGAGACACCCCCTGTTCCCATCTTCTTCTTTTTAGATGATAACATAAGTTTTAATAATTAATTATTTTTAGTTTTATTTTTATTCTTTTTAAACCCTTAACTTCTGTGTATTGGCTCCTAGGTGGAAGAGTGGCAAGGGTGGGCAATGGGGTTCAAGTGATTTGCCTAGGGTCACACAACTGGGAAGTGTCTGAGGCCGGATTTGAACCTAGGACCTCCTGTCTCTAGGCCTGACTCTCAATCCACTGAGCTACACAGCTGCCCCCTTTAATAATTATTTTTGAACATTTTGGGATCCATGTTGTCCCCCTCCCTCCATCTCGTCCCTCTTTCCTGAGACAGTAGGTAAAATGATATAGGTTATACATGTGCTATCATGCAATATATATTTCCATATTCATATTGTGAAAAAGAGACATATCAATTTTACTATAAAATAAAAACATATAAAAGCAATAAAATGAAAGATTTTATGTTTCAATTTGTATTCAGACTCCATCAGTTCCTTCTATGGTGGTAGATAGCTCTTTTCATCATGAATCTCTTGGAATTTTCCTGAATTCTTACATTGCTGAGAATAGTTATTTACAGTTGATTATCACATCATTGCTGTTACAGGATATAGTATTCTCTTGGTTCTGCTCACTTCATTTTGTATCACTTCATATAAGACTTTCCAGTTTATTTTTTATGATTTTCCTATTTGTTATTTCTTAATGCAGAATAGTATTCTATTATAATCCTGTATTATAACTTGTTCAACCATCTTTTTTATTTCCAAATTTTGTCAGCCCAAAAAGAGTTGCTATAAATATCTTTGATTAGATCCTTTCCCTCTATCTGTGATCTCTTTGGGATAGAGATCTAGTATGCTGGGTCAAAGGGGATATATAGCATGGTTCCAAATTGCTCTCCAGAATGTTTGCATTAGTTCAAAGCTCCACCAAAGAGTAAATCAGTATCCCAATTTTCCCATATACCCTCCAACATTTATTGTTTTTCTTTTTTGTCATATTGGGCAGCCTGATGATTGTGAGGTGGTACCTCAGAGTTATTTTAATTTTAATTTCTCTAAAATGATTTGGAGCATTTTTATATGACTAAACATCATTTTGATTTCTTCATCTAAGAACTGCTTGTTCATATTTTTGAACCATTTGTCAAGTGGGAAATGACTTGTAGTCTCCCAACCTTCTTCTGTGAGAGAGTATGTGTTCAAAAGCTTGAAGATGAATAAAAATGTTTGGAATAGCCTTTGTGGTGAATGGGATAATGAATCAATTAGAGAGGTTTAAAAGGATTGTCTTCCTTCATTTAGATCCTAGTTGGGATTATATGCAATAAATTTGTAATAAATTTATTCAGCATGGTTTGGTGACTTTCCCCAACTCTATTTAGTAGCACATGTGTATGAGAGAAGTGGTGGCTTGTGCAAGTACCCAAGATTGGGGCTTAGTGAGGCATAATCAGCAATAAGACCAAAAGGCAAGGGAGTTGAGCATAGTGGAATACATTTGAATTGATTCATCTAGGAGTTGAGATATGGAAGGAAGGAAAATATACAGGGGAGATTATCTGGGGGAAAAGTGAGGGAATATTAAGAAGACTGTATGATATCATAGCATGAGAATGGCTAGAGAATAGCAGTGTTATGGGTCTATGTCAGGCTAGCTATGGAAAACTCTCACCAGTTTTGTCAGAGCTCAAGACTCCAATATTAAAGTTGGGCTTGAGAGCTAAGAAGCAGGTTCTTCATAATCCTCACATATCCACCATTTAATAAACACTTAAATAAATGAATAAATTCTCTTTTGGAAAAATTCATTCTTTTCCCAAATATATACAGCTCTATCAATATTCTACTAATTCACTAGTAGACTGTTTGTCTTTCTACTGTACTATGAAAACTTTTTTGAAAAATTTAGCTGCTTAGATCTTGAATCATCCTATTTGCTCATCTTTTTTACCTATCAACAGATTTGTTGCTTTGAAGAGCTCTCAGCATCATTTTAATTTCTTTGACTTTTTGCCCCCTTTCCTGGAGCTCCTCTACTTTTAGCAGTCAAGATCATTGACTGCTACATTTTAAACTTAGAAAATATTAGATAAGCATAGGAATTAGCAAGTTATTTGGAGTTAGCTAAATCATTTTCTATATGATG
This sequence comes from Gracilinanus agilis, assembly GCF_016433145.1. Lineage (NCBI taxonomy): Eukaryota > Metazoa > Chordata > Mammalia > Didelphimorphia > Didelphidae > Gracilinanus > Gracilinanus agilis. The sequence continues at coordinate 271,309,605 of NC_058132.1, forward strand.
GAAGTAAAGAAGTTTAGTAGCAGAAGTGGTGTGTGTAGTACCCAGAGGGAAAATTATTATACTAGACATGAAAAGCGTTAGATTCTATTTCTTGATTTCAAACCTCCTTGTTGTGTGACCTTAGGCTAGCTATTTTCCTTCTTAATATCTCAATGTGGAGAAGATTATCAGGACAATCCATCCACCAAAAGGGTATTTGAAAATGTTTTTGGAATACGAAGAGTGCTTTGAAAACCATAAAGTTGAAAAGAAACATATTATTAAAAATATTAAACATTTTTAGGACCTCATCATTATGTTTCCTCAAAAATTCTGACTGTATCTCCTTGATCCTTTTCCATCTAGCACAATTTTGTCCTCATCCTCACATTAGCTGTAATGGTATCATTTCTTTATGTTCTTTTTACATCTCAAGGATATAAAAAAAGCACAACTTTCTGTTGTAGGGAAATGTTTGCATTTTTCTTTCTGTTTTTGCTTTTCCTTATCTCAGCCTGAATGTTTTAGATCAGTTGTTTTACGTTGATCTATTTATTTCAACAGCTCTCCAACTTTGCCAGAGTAGATGCAGAAGAAAGAGACAGTGTGGTGCAGTAGAGAATTATATTTGAAACCAAAGGACTTGGACCAGCAACCTGGCTTTGCCAGCATTTAACTTATCTGAGACATTGTTTCCTTAGTTGTAAAATGAAGGGACTGGACCAGATGATCAACTAAACTAAACTAAATTAAACTAAACTATACCAACTTCCTTTCTATTTCTAAATTATTGAACGTATACAATAAGGTAGTGATTCAGTTAAACTTAATTTCATGTTGTTTTTCATTCAGCTTCTTTCAAAAATCTGACCAGTTTCTGAGTAGAAACTGCCTATTATCCTGCATTCATCTCAAGTTCAGTAGGAACACAAGGCTCCAACGATCTTGGTCACTTTCAATACTCTTCCTATTCACGGTGCTGAACTTCTATTGCTTGTATTTCATCCCCAAAGATGAAGCAGTTACAGACTCTACTAGAGTTGTTAAGGCAAAAACTTCATCTCCCCAGCGTTTAGAGAGAAAAAGCCATTCAAAACAGATAGCAAGCAATTCAGGCAGGACCTATTTACCCTAGTCATTTATTTTAAAACTGTAACACTAAAACCAGTCCATTTTAAATGGTAGATAAAAGGCAGTGAAATTGATGAATGCCTTTTGGCAAGTACAGTTGAGTTTCCATGGGGTTTATACATTATTGACACTGTCAGTGATTTCCATGATTGGGGCTACAGCTGGGATATTATTATTACCATGTTACAGTACTTCTGTTGGGAGGCTATTCCATAGTCACAGCTGGAAGTGTTAGTGGCATTTGATGTTCATGACCTGTGGTAATTGTACCATTTTATAATAGGAGTTTAGAAAATCCACGGTTAAGAATTAAGCAGTACGGTACCAAGTGACTTAAGTGAGTAGGAGAGAGAGTAAACAGGAGTGCCCCCAGTCAGAATTGAATCATTGTAAGGGGAGATTGAACAGGATGGCATGAGGGTAATGTCAAGACACAATTACGCTCATTGACACAAAAATCTGGGGAGGACATGTTGACACGGATGCATATTCTCCAGGGTGAGGACCTTGTATATCTTCAGGCCCAAGTGCATTTTGTCACACAAACTTATGTGATAAAGGGATTGTGGCAAATAATGAATGATACTTTGGATTCTTGATTAGCTCCTGGCAGGCATGAAATCAGAATAAGAAATTTAATTTCAAAAAGGAAGGTAAGACTTTCTCCTAAAGCAAATTATTCAGACTGTTGCTTCCTTTGCCATCCTGTGCAAGTAAGTGACAGTTTCTGAGTGGAAAATAATTTTCTGAGAGGAAACTTAATTTTTTTAATCCCTAGAATTTAAATTTACTTATCTACAAAATGGAGGGAAATAATATTTAGACTACTTACCTCACAGAGGTTGGAAAACTTAAAGCACAATGTGTCCATGGACTAAATGAGCTATTCCTTTGCTGTTAGGCATGCCAGATTTATACATGAATGGAACAGATAGTTGTCTACGAAGTACTTTAGAGTAAGGAAAAGGCATTTTTCCATTCTGTTCTCACAACCATATAATATCTCTTCAACTCTTCTGGCAAAGCTACTGAAATCTCAACATTAGTAACCTATTATTAGATGTAGATACCTGGATATCCTGATAGAGCCATTATTAACCTCTAATACTTTATTGTTGATTAACAAGAAAGGTTTTGAGAAAATAGGATATGAGAAAAATGTGTTATGGAAAAGAAGAGCAGTAGAATGGGGGCATTGGATACTATTGATAGTATATGGCATGCTAGATTTTGAGTCAAGAACACTTGACTTCTTACATTTAGAAACTCTGTGACTTTGGGAAAGTCATTTAGGTTTTCTCATCTTCCATTTCCTCAGCTGCAAATTTAGGAATTTAGGAATATTGGTGCTTTTAGAATCTACTTCCCACCTTTTTTGGAGACATAAGTAAAATAAGATAGGCATATAATTTTGCAGACCTTAAAGCAATAAATATGTAAGTTATTATAAATATTTGCTTAAGAAGGTAAAGTATTTTGAAGCATGGAAATCAGGGACAATATATAAGCACTATTCTCTAGGAATAGATATTACTAAAGAGCCAAAATGTTTTAAGGTGTAAGATTAAAAATTAATATCTAATACTTTAAGTATTATATTTTATAAGATTGATTAATAATCACTTGAAGTTGAGGAAATAGAAAAAGCTGAGTAAAGAGCAGTTTCCTTGACCATAAAAGTGGGAGAAGAGTGGGAGGGCAGGGCTACACTAAACTTACCTTCAAAAATGTAAGGATGAGACTTCCGGTTAAGACGGTGGCAGAGTAAGGAGCAGCTGCTCAATCTCTCCTAACCATAGTATACAGGACTCCTCAAGGGGACATAAAAACGAATCCAGACGAACGAAGGAACCCCACAACGGGGTTCAGCATTGATGTACGCGGAATCGGGGCATTTCCACGCTGTGAAGGGGTGAAACAGCTCTCACTAAAACGTGAGAGGAAGAAGCCCCTCCACCACCCCCCACACCATGCACAGCACCAAGGCCAATGCACAAGAGTGAAAGCGGGATTGGGGCAACCAGTGAGTTACTGGCAGCTCCAGGGCTTGTACCTGAGAGCTGCAGGACGTAGGACCCCAAGTGACTAAAGAACGTGCACGGACTTTCCCCAGCTTCTGAGAGTGTCGGGACATTGCCCTAGGCATGGACAAAGATCTCGAGCTCAGGCTTGGACCTCGAGTGGGGACCCAGTGTAGATGGGAGTGCAGCTGTGGAAGCAGCCCCTGAGACTGCAGAAGGGGCCTCGGGCAGAGGGGCATTCCGGGGACTACCAGGAGGTTTGACCACGAGGACAAGGAGACCAGAGCCCTCGGGAGCTTAGAAAGCGCAGTCAGACCCTAAGTGTGAAGACAAAGCTTAAAAGGGGCGGGGCTAATAATGGCAAGCCGAAAACCCCAGAAGAAAAATATTATCAAGAAAAACTCTGGAACCCTCGACAACTTTTACACAGAGAAAATCCAGACAACAGAGGAGGACAAACAAGTATCCAAACCTTCCCAAAACAATGAAAACTGGTCACAAGCTATTGAAGAGTTCAAAACTGAGATGCTGAGGAAGATGGAAGAGATCTGGCAAGAAAATAACAGTTTAAAAGGCAGAATTTCACAATTGGAAAGTGAGGCAAGCCAACTGAAGACCAGAAATGACCAGATTGAAAAGGAAAACCAGTACCTAAAGGCTAGAATTGAGCAATTAGAAGCCAATGATCTCTCAAGACAATAAGAACAAATAAAACAAAGTGAAATACCTCAATGAGAAAGTGACAGACCAAGAAAACCAGTCCAGAAGAGACAATTTGAGAATGATTGGTCTTCCAGAAAAAGCAGAAATTAATAGAAACTTGGACTCCATACTTAAAGAAATTATTCAGAAAAATTGCCCTGAAGTCCTACAACAAGAGGGCAATAAAGACACTGAAAGGATCCATAGATCACCCTCTACACTGGGCCTAGAAAAGTCAACACCCAGTAATATAATAGCAAAATTCAAGAGCTTTCAAGTAAAAGAAAAAATCTTACAAGAAGCCAGAAAAGGAAGATTCAATTATCAAGGAGCACCAATCAGGATCACACAGGATCTGGCAGTCTCCACACTAAAAGACTGCAAGGCTTGGAATACAATATTCAGAAAGGCAAGAGAGCTGGGCCTTCAGCCACGGATCAACTACCCATCAAAACTGACTATATACTTCCAGGGGGAAAGTATGGGCATTCAACAAAATTGAAGATTTCCAAGTATTTGCACAAAAGAGACCAGGACTAAACGGAAAGTTTGATATCCAACCACAAAAAACCACAACACACATGAAAAGGTAAATAAGAAACAGAGGGAAAAGAAAGAAAACTCATAATTTTTTAAATTGGACTCTTTAAGGGCTTAAATAAGATCTAATTATCTGTATTACTATGTGGAGAAATGCTTTGTATAATTCTCTGTAGTGAACTCTATTCACTATTATAATATTCAATATTATAGCAACCAGAAGAATAATTCATAGGGAGAAGACAGGATACTAAATGGTCTAAGATGACATGGGAGGGTGGGAAAAAGGGGTGAATAGTAGGGGACACCAAGAGAAATCTGAGTAAATAAGAAAATAGGATACTCTATTACACACAAAGAGGGCATGGGAAGGGGAGGGGATAAATACTATTATAAGAAGGAGAGGAAGAGAGCATTAAGAGGTAATAATCAAACCTTACTCTCAGTGTAATTAACCCGGAGAGGGAAGAGTAGCTTTATTATCCATTGGGATAAAAAACTCTATCTAACCCTACTGAGAAAGTCAGAAGGGATAAACCAAAGGGAGCAGGGGAGTGGGGAGGTCAAAAAAGGGAGGGGAGAAGAAGGTGGAGGGAATTCAATAGGCCTTTAAAAACAAAAAGAAGGGAATAAAAAGGGAGGGGGCAGATGGGAAGTCAATCAAGGGAGGGGATAAGAGATACTGGCTCAAAGCAAATCACTGGTTTAAAAGAAAATGGTGTAAGAAGGGGTGGGTGTAGGGGAGGATACAAAAATGTCAGTGAATGCACAACTGATAATTATAACTCTGAATGTGAAGGGGATGAACTCGCTCATAAAATGGAAGCAAATAGGAGAATGGATCAGAAACCAAAATCCTACCATATGTTGTCTACAAGAAACACATATGAGGCGGGTAGACATACACAAGTTTAAGGTTAAGGTCTTGAGCAAAATCTTTTGGGCATCAAATGAGAAAAAGAAGGCAGGAGTGGCTATTATGATTTCTGACAAAGCCAAAGTCAAAATAGATATGATTAAAAAAGACAGGGAAGGTCATTACATCCTGATTAAAGGCAGTATAAACAATGAGGAAATAAAACTTCTCAATATATATGCACCAAGTGGTATAGCATCCAAATTCATAAAGGAGAAACTGGCAGAGCTCAAGAAGGAAATAGATAGTAAAACCATAATAGTGGGAAATCTAAATATTCCTCTTTAAGATCTAGATAAATCAAACTGAAAAATAAATAAGAAAGAGGTAAGAGAGGTGAATGAAGTCCTAGAAAAATTAGATTTAATTGATATGTGGAGAAAAATAAATAGGGACAAAAAGGAATACATCTTCTTTTCAGCTGCACATGGCACATTCACAAAGATTGACCATGTTATAGGGCATAGAATCATTGCAAACAAATGCAAAAGAGCAGATATAATAAATGTAACCTTCTCAGATCATAATGCAATAAAAATAATAATTAGTAAGGGCACCTGGACAGGCAAATCAAAAACCAATTGGAAATTAAACAATATGATTCTCCAAAACCAAATTGTCAAAGAAGAAATCATAGAAACAATCAACAATTTCATTGAAGAGAATGACAATGATGAGACATCCTACCAAACTCTGTGGGATGCAGCCAAGGCAGAACTCAGGGGGAAATTTATATCCTTGAGTGCATATATTAACAAATTAAGGAGGGCAGAGATTAATGAATTGAGTATGCAACTCAAAAAATTAGAAAGTGAGCAAATTAAAAACCCCCAGATGAAAACTAAATTAGAAAAACTAAAAATTAAGGGAGAAATTAATAAAATTGAAAGTAAAACAACTATTGAATTAATAAATAAGACTAGAAGCTGGTATTATGAAAAAACAGATAAAATAGACAAAGTACTGGTCAATCTAATAAGAAAAAGGAAAGAAGAAAACCAAATTGACAGTATTAAAGATGAAAAGGGAGACCTCACCTCTAATGAAGAGGAAATTAAGGCAATCATTAAAAACTATTTCGCCCAATTATATGGCAACAAATAGAACAATTTAGGAGATATGGATGAATATTTACAAAAATATAAATTGCTTAGATTAACAGCAGGAGAAATAGAATACCAAATAATCCCATATCAGAAATAGAAATTGAACAAGCCATCAAAGAACTCCCTAAGAAAAAATC